>NC_088241.1:10925191-11045191 GCF_036934945.1 Oncorhynchus masou masou | reverse complement strand
GACCAGGAGGAGGAGGAATATGTTCAGGTTTCATTTTTTGGTATCATAAAAAGTTTTGTGTTGTTGTTTAGTTTATTTGTTTAACAAAAAATATTTCCTCCCTGTGGTTATTCTCTCCTGTAGGGGCACTGGCCCTCTAAGTGAGGGGAAATGATCTAGTGGTGTTTGTTTATTTTACTGGAAGCTCTCCTGCATACCAAGGAGTGGATTTATTCAGAACACTAGTGGAATACACATTACAGTACACAGTAAAGCATACTGTTCATCCACCAATGTTTGGAGTCTTTTTTTGAACATGTTTTTTTGAACAGATTCCTAATCAGGAGACTTTCCATTCTCTCTCCTCTCTCTGTCTTAGTTGATTAAAAACATTCTCGCTCCACACACACAAATCAATGTTATCTGCTGGCTGAGCCAAGTCTGTGATTGGCAGTGTGTTTGGTTCCTTATTAACGTGTGAACTGGCACTCCCAAGAAGGACAACGTCAACAGCCAGAACAGCTAGAAAAACACATCACCCAGTGGAAACCATGGGGAGGAACCTGTCAATAGATCCCTCTGCATGGAGATACCTGCCTCAGAACACTCCAGGTGCTAAGGCTTTGATGTATCACTGAAACTGCAGCATGATTATAACAGGTGAAGATAGTCCAACTCCCTCAGAAAAGATCCACTTTGAACCTTGAAATATCACCATGTATGTGAGATATACTAGTAATCATTATTGAATATGAGTTGGAATAAATGCCTCCTGTCCTAATCCCTCTGCCTTCTACAGCATCTGCCCCTCCCCCGATTTGTTGTTCTTTCTCTCATCCCGTCTTTTATACCGTGACCCTCTGCTGTGTTACTCACCAGGAAACATGTGTCATTAGGAGCATGTAATATGACATTGTGTGTAACAAGCACACAGAACAGTGGCCTTCGCTCTGAAGGGTAAGCAGGTTGAGTGTACCTGGACAGAATAACGCCTGGCTGCAGATCCCGAAAGGGGATCTATTCTCCCACAGCAGGAGACCCTCTCTCTCTCCCAACACAGTCCTGACTGACACAAGAAGAGGAGGAGGAGGATTAGGAGGATGGGAGGGGGAGGAGGGAGGGGAAGAGAGAGGGCTAGATGGGGAGAAATGGGAAGGGGAAATATTCCTTCAACTCCTTTGTGGCTATTTGGGAGAACAGTGATAGGAGAAACATTACAGGGAGAAATTAAGCTCAGTCCTGTCCAAATGTGAATTAATTTACTCAACCTTTCTGATTGTTTCTCCTGATATTTAGGGATAGACCAGGAGCAGTGTGTGTGTGTGTGTCCTTGCTTGCTTGCCCCTGTGTTTCTTGCCTCTCTCTCTGTGTTTCGGAGGTAAAGCAGCTTTTGTGAGGGCTTAATGAGGGACTAGGGCGGAGAAGAGGAGCAGCAGCCTTCTCCCATCCAGCCTGCTGGCAGCTCTGAGGAGACAATAACCCATCATTACAACTTTAAACATGGCCATCAGTTAGTACACACCGGCCTACTCTGACATCTCCTCTGCTGCCTCCATCTTTAAAGTGTGGCCTTCATGTCAGATCAGATCTGGATCTGATCCCAGGAGATGAAAAGGAAAAGAAGGAAGGGAATTAAAGGAATGAAATTGATTCGATAAAACTGAAATGATCGAATACAGATCTGAGGAGGGATGTAAAGGCTTACTGTAGTTCAGATCCAGAGATCGTGTGGAAGAGCGTTGGCTCAGGTCCAGGGATCATGTTGAAGTCAGCCTTGGCTCAGGTCCAGGGATCATGTGGAAGAGCGTTGGCTCAGGTCCAGGGATCATGTTGAAGTCAGCCTTGGTCCAGGCACAGGGATTGGTGTGAGGTCTCAGGGCTGGAGTTTAACGAAGGTGGTTCACTGAACCACGCTCGGGTGATAAGTAACCTTCTCTGAGATCAGAAGACTCTCCATGCTTATGGCTTTATCAACGGTCTAATAGTCTTGTGGCATGCAGGAGCAGTTGTCCACCCAAACAGCTCTTCCATGCTCAATATGAAAGCAGAATATTGCTGGTATGAATCAGACATGGCAGTTCATGTTTGTATGGAGGACTGAGGTCCATATGCTGTTGTTATGTCCGTGGTCAGGCCAGAGACGGAGTCCTGATATTCAGACTGATTGTGATTTCATTTCCTTCGCTGACTCTCTCATTCAGGTTTCCTTCGGCACATCACATTTCTTTTTTCACTTAAGGATAACCACATCACGGTTGAACAAAAACACATCGTCTATACACAATTTTTGTCCCCTTCCGACCATTTATGCCAGTTACCAAAGTAAGTTTAAAGTGCTAAGCAGGTGATCACAGCATTTCAGCTCATTACATTGCAACTCATTCAGCAGGACTTCTGCCAGTCAGTTTGGAGAGTTGCGTCATTATAGTCTCATTAAGAATCCCTGGATTCCTTGTCCCCAGCCAAAACAGCGATGCACAGCGAGATGAAGTGTGTGGGCGGGGGTGTGTGTGTGCCATCGCTTGTGTTGAGATAAAGCTTGCATTCCAGGTACTTCTTCTTCATGTGTCATTTGATTAATAGATTAATTCTGAAGTAACATGGTCTTTTTCATTGTTTTCTCTGCAGGGACTCGATGGAAAAGCCTTGATTAATGGGATGGAGAATAGGAAATGGTAATCTGCACTTTTTACAATTCATGACCTACATACTTTGCACTAGTTTAAAAATCACACACGCACAGAGTCGTATGCACACACACTCGCACACAAAGACACACACAATCCCTGACACTTTCTATGGGCTGGGGCATCTTGACTCTTTCTCAAAACCTACCATCATCTTTGTGGTAATAGACAATACTATAGATCTGTTGACCCTTGTTTTTCTCTCAATTCGGTCTTCTTTGCTGATCCAATTAAAGAACCAGTTAATAAAAGCGAGGGACTGTGTCACCCTTCCCAGAGCTCTGTGTTAAACAGGGAGAACCTCTGGGTCTGTCCAAATTATAACCTCTCCTCCTATCATGCTGCCATAAACACCAAATTGTTATTATTAAAACAACATAAAACAGAGAGGTCCTTTGCTGTTTCCATTCCATTCCTGTGTGTGTGTGTGCGTGTGCGTGTGTGCATGTGTGCATGTGTGCGTGTGTGCGTGTGTGTGTGCGCGTGTGCGCGTGTGTGTGTGTGTGTGTGTTGCACCTTTTTTTCAACATTCTTAGCTATACCCTTTTGGTTGTGTATGTATTTTTTTCAGAGTGAAATATTATTATGTGATTCTCTACAAAACGTAAATAACATGGCTGCCGACACCTCTTCGACCAAACCCCAGCTCAATGAGCGATCTTCAAACAGTGTTCTGTGCGCAAGAGGAGAGCAAGGACAACCAGGGACTAATTCCCTCCTTCATTACCATATCAATTATATCTGCAGCCTGGAAGAAAAGATGGCGCCGGTCCTGTTTGAAGAATGTAGCTATGTGTTTGCTGCAGTCATTGATATTCTTAAAGATGGATGAGATTAAAGGAGAGGCATCAAGTGGTAAGTCAAGACTGGCCTTGGACAGCACCGCCACTGACCCTGCATGAATAGACCAATCATGGCAACCTTAATACCCCCTGGAGGAGCTAACCCCGCACCCCATGCTCTGTGAGCCATACTCTGTGAGCCACGCTCTGTGATCTGCCTTTGACTCTGTGAAGTCATCTCACACATAAAGATGGAGGAGACGAGACCGGGAGAGAAAAATGGGATATACATGTTGATTAATTACCACAGCAAATGGCGGAGAATATTTCTACAATACATAAAGTCTGTTGAGAATGTCTGGTTAAATAACTCCCTAAATAATGGGTAATTGACTATTCATTTAATTGAAAAAATCTCTACAGATAAAATCCCTGTTGTTTCCATATGTCTCCCTCATCAGTCTGGTTGGCGTTTTCCTGTATTGTTAAATAAAAAAAGCATCTAATGTGTTTGCACCCCTCTTTCTTCTCTTGACACTGTGTAGGTCTCCATTCAGTCATGAAACCCTCCCCCCGTAGATGGACGCACAATTATAGAAGTGGAAGAAGAACAGAGCTGTCTATCACCGATCAGTCACCACACACAGTGAGCACATCTCCACCACATAAACACTCTATATATCTAACAGTACTATGTTCAGTTCACACCCAAGCTCTCTTTTTAGCAGGCCTTATTCAGGCCTCAAAGAAAGCCAGAAAAGGTAGAACATACTATAAAATGTCAAACTTGTCTCTGTTCCCTCGGTACTGAGCATAGTTTGAGGAGGCAGAAAAGAAAGAGTGGAAAAAGAGCAACATTTATAACTTCTCTTGGTATCTTCTGCAGTACCAAGCATAGATTGCTGTGACATAGATCGATCCTTTCTCCTCCAAGGCCTTCAAGCTGCTTCAGTACTGGAGCTAATTAAAATTCCCCTGACTCTCTCCTCTATCATCGGTAATATCACACACGGCACACTCACGCGCACACGGTAATATTATTTTTGATCAGCCGTAACCTGCTTTCTCACTTCGACCTTTTTCGCAAGAGGAAATATTGCCTGAAATTGATTCTGTTTCTTTGCATTCATAGCTGTGGCAAAGTACTGTAAAATATTGGGAAGGAGAGAAAAAACTATATAAGAAGCTTCTTCATCATGGGGAGACAGGCACTGTGTGTGTGTGTGTGTGTGTGTGTGTGTGTGTGTGTGTGTGTGTGTGTGTGTGTGTGTGTGTGTGTGTGTGTGTGTGTGTGTGTGTGTGTGTGTGTGTGTGTGTGTGTGTGTGTGTGTGTGTGTGTGTGTGTGTGTGTGTTTCTACACGTGTCTTTAATAAAGTGACTCTGTGATGTGACATGCATGGCCTTTTCAGCATGGATATCATAGATATCAGAGTCTGAATCAGGATCTGTGAAGATTACAGTATTACAGTAGAGGTACACACAAATAAACACACCTTCGCCCTGTTTCAACATAATGTGTTGTCTTCCTATTTCAATGAATATTTTCCCTCTCTTTCATTGAGCATTGCAGCCAGCCAAGTATGGATTTAATGACAATGGCAACAACACAGCAACCCATAAACCAATCAACTCTCCCTCTGATTAATATGATTAGCTTGCATATATTCAGATTCAGGACAGTGAACATTAATCATCTGTAAAGCCTGATCCTGTGCAATTACATATGCTTCACCAATCACAGGTTTTATTCCCTAGAATGCACTCCCCCCTAATACCCATAGATCATATGTACAGTTGTGTATGTAGCCTAACTTACCAATATTTATAGTGTAGCTACCTCCATGTATTCCATATCCTTAAAAAGCACTGAGAATGAACCAGATCAGAATGTTTGTAAACAAAGCTGTTCTTGTCACGCCTTGGTCTTAGTATTTTGTGTTTTAGTTTATTAGTTGGTCAGGCCAGGGTGTGACATGAGTTTATGTTATTGTGTTGTTGTATTGGGGTTTTTGTAGGCATTGGGATTGTAGTTGATTAGGGGTGTGTTTAGTTTAGGTTTGGCTGCCTGAGGCGGTTCTCAATCAGAGTCAGGTGATTCTTGTTGTCTCTGATAGGGAACCGTATTTCGGTAGCCTGGGTTTCACTGTGTATTTCGTGGGTGATTGTTCCTGTCTAGTTTCACCAGATAGGCTGTACTTAGGTTTCACGTTCCGTTTTGTTGTTTTGTATTTGTCTCAGTATTTTCATGTAATCGTCATTTGTTTCATTAAAAAACATGAGTAACCAACACGCTGCATTTCGGTCCGACTCTCTTTCGACAAACGAAGAAAGCCGTTACAGTTCTGGTGTGTGTGTTGGAAAGCTAGAACGCATAGGAACGCATAGAAAACCATATGCAGACCACCGCCGGACTAATCAAATCAAATCAAATTTTATTTGTCACATACACATGGTTAGCAGATGTTAATGCGAGTGTAGCGAAATGCTTGTGCTTCAAGTTCCGACAATGCAGTAATAACCAACAAGTATACATATGAGATGAGTATGTAAACAAAGTGGCATAGTTAAAGTGGCTAGTGATACATGTATTACATAAGGATGCAGTAGATGATATAGAGTACAGTATATACGTATACATATGAGATGAATAATGTAGGGTATGTAAACATTACATTAGGTAGCATTGTTTAAAGTGGCTAGTGATATATTTTACATCATTTCCCATCAATTCCCATTATTAAAGTGGCTGGAGTTGAGTCAGTGTGTTGGCAGCAGCCACTCAATGTTAGTGGTTGCTGTTTAACAGTCTGATGGCCTTGAGATAGAAGCTGTTTTTCAGTCTCTCGGTCCCAGCTTTGATGCACCTGTACTGACCTCGCCTTCTGGATGATAGCGGCGTGAACAGGCAGTGGCTCGGGTGGGTGTTGTCCTTGATGATCTTTATGGCCTTCCTGTAACATCGGGTGGTGTAGTTGTCCTGGAGGGCAGGTAGTTTGCCCCCGGTGATGCGTTATGCAGACCTCACTACCCTCTGGAGAGCCTTACGGTTGTGGGCGGAGCAGTTGCCGTACCAGGCGGTGATACAGCCCGCCAGGATGCTCTCGATTGTGCATCTGCAGAAGTTTGTGAGTGCTTTTGGTGACAAGTTAGATTATCTAATGAATATAGTCCGTTATCTAACGTCTTTATGAAACACTATTCTCTTGTTATCAAGCCTCCATTTTTGCTTCGTTCATGGAGGAAATGCTAGCAAGCTACAAAGCTACATTGGCTTGGTTGCAGCTGACCTGTATGCTAGCCTGAGCCATGTATTTGTACGTATTTGTTTCTAAATGCATAGCCAGCCACCTAGCTCTAATTGCAATCATGGATAGATCTGTATTTTAACTTATCCAATCTTAGCCCACCATCACTGTGCAGCATGCATATATGCAAAAACAGTAGCTATCTAATGTTAGCTAGCTCATCTGTAGCCTACAACTACCAAGCTAACAAGCTGGTTAGATAGCTGAGTTCCAGTTATTGTTTAATTATTTTTCAGCTATCTTATTTGAACACTGAATGACCACAAGCTGTCTGCCATTGCGTGCGGGAGCTAGCTATCTATCCCTGCCTTCCCATTGTATTGGCTATCATGCCAGCACGCATGGATGAATGTAGATGTCAGTCATGTAATGTCAGCAAGCAAGCAAGACAATCCTCGTTTTCAATGAATTGGTAGCTAAATCAGCACACAAATATTTCCTTATCTGATGCCGATGATGGTTCCATAGCCTGCCATACATTGAGCTGGGACTACAAGGTTACCCGAAAGTGTACTAGCTAGCAATTTGAGAGTTGTTTTCCTCTGCTAGTCATCTAGCTACCAGGTTTGGACTAATTGTTGCTTGCTTGCTAATAGCTAATGTTATACACAGAAAATGAAATCTTATGTTTAAGAGACTGTAATATGCTTGAATGTGATATCCTTCATCTATGAATGAGTGAACAGGCACGGGATATCATATCATTGCTCATTGTTTATTGTGAAATAACTGTTTTGTATGTTGCAATTTAATTTCCCATACAGTGGCTTGCGAAAGTATTCACCCCCTTGGCATTTTTCCTATTTTGTTACCTTACAACCTGGAATTAAAATGGATTGTGGGGGGGTTGTATCATTTGATATACACAACATGCCTACCCCTTTGAAGATGCAAAATATTTTTTATTGTGAAACAAACAAGTAATAACACAAGAATAACAGAAAATTGAGCAACCATAACTTTTCATCCCCAAAAGTCAATACTTTTGTAGAGCCACCTTTTGCAGCAATTACAGCTGCAAGTCTCTTGGGGTATGTTTATTTATTATTTTTTTTCTTCACCTTTATTCAACCAGGTAGGCAAGTTGAGAACCAGTTCTCATTTACAATTGCGACCTGGCCAAGATAAAGCAAAGCAGTTCAACTCATACAACAACACAGAGTTACACATGGAGTAAAACAAACATACAGTCAATAATACAGTAGAAACAAGTCCATATACGATGTGAGCAAATTAGTTGAGATAAGGGAGGTAAAGGCAAAAAAAAGGCCATGGTGGCGAAGTAACTACAATATAGCAAGTAAAACACTGGAATGATAGTGGAAGAATGTGCAAAGTAGAAATAAAAATAATGGGTTGCAAAGGAGCAAAATTAAATAAATAAAATAAATACAGTAGGGAAAGAGGTTGTTGTTTGGGCTAAATTATAGATGGGCAATGTACAGGTGTAGTAATCTGTGAGCTGCTCTGACAGCTGGTGCTTAAATCTAGTGAGGGAGATAAGTGTTTCCAGTTTCAGAGATTTTTGTAATTCGTTCCAGTCATTGGCAGCAGAGAACTGGAAGGAGAGGCGGCCAAAGAAATAATTGGTTTTGGGGGTGACCAGAGAGATATACCTGCTGTAGCACGTGCTACAGGTGGGTGATGCTATGGTGAACTGTGAGCTGAGATAAGGGGGGACTTTACCTAGCAGGTTCATGTAGATGACCTGGAGCCAGTGGGTTTGGCGACGAGTATGAAGCGATGGCCAGCCAACGAGAGCGTACAGGTCGCAATGGTGGGTAGTATATGGGGCTTTGGTGACAAAACGGATGGCACTGTGATAGACTGTATCAAATTTGTTGAGTAGGGTATTGGAGGCTATTTTGTAAATGACATCGCCGAAGTCGAGGATTGGTAGGATGGTCAGTTTTACAAGGGTATGTTTGGCAGCATGAGTGAAGGATGCTTTGTTGCAAAATAGGAAGCCAATTCTAGATTTAACTTTGGATTGGAGATGTTTAATGTGGGTCTGGAAGGAGAGTTTACAGTCTAACCAGACACCTAGGTATTTGTAGTTGTCCACGTATTCTAAGTCAGAGCCGTCCAGAGTAGTGATGTTGGACAGGCGGGCAGGTGCAGAAAGCGATCGGTTGAAGAGCATGCATTTAGTTTTACTTGTATTTAAGAGCAATTGGAGGCCAAGGAAGGAGAGTTGTATGGCATTGAAGCTTGCCTGGAGGGTTGTTAACACAGTGTCCAAAGAAGGGCCAGAAGTATACAGAATGGTGTCATCTGCGTAGAGGTGGATCAGAGACTCACCAGCAGCAAGAGCGACATCATTGATGTATACAGAGAAGAGAGTCGGTCCAAGAATTGAACCCTGTGGCACGCCCATAGAGACTGCCAGAGGTCCGGACAACAGACCCTCTGATTTGACACACTGAACTCTATCAGAGAAGTAGTTGGTGAACCAGGCGAGGCAATCATTTGAGAAACCAAGGTTGTCGAGTCTGCCGATGAGGATATGGTGATTGACAGAGTCGAAAGCCTTGGCCAGATCAATGAATACGGCTGCACCGTATTGTTTCTTATCGATGGCGGTTAAGATATCATTTAGGACCTTGAGCGTGGCTGAGGTGCACCCATGACCAGTTCTGAAACCAGAATGCATAGCAGAGAGGGTATGGTGAGATTCGAAATGGTCGGTAATCTGTTTTTTGACTTGGCTTTCGAAGACCTTAGAAAGGCAGGGTAGGATAGATATAGGCCTGTAGCAGTTTGGGTCAAGAGTGTCCCCCCCTTTGAAGTGGGGGATGACCGCAGCTGTTTTCCAATTTTTGGGAATCTCAGACGACACGAAAGAGAGGTTGAACAGGCTAGTAATAGGGGTGGCAACAATTTCAGCAGATACTTTTCGAAAGAATGGGTTCAGATTGTCTAGCCCGGCTGATTTGTAGGGGTCCAGATTTTGCAGCTCTTTCAGAACATCAGCTGACTGGATTTGGGAGAAGGAAAAATGGGGAAGGCTTGGGCGAGTTGCTGTGGGGGGTGCAGTGCTGTTAGGGGTTAGGGGTAGCCAGGTGGAAAGCATGGCCAGCCGAAGAAAAGTGCTTATTGAAATTCTCAATTATAGTGGATTTATCAGTGGTGACAGTGTTTCCTATCTTCAGTGCAGTGGGCAGCTGGGAGGAGGTGTTCTTATTCTCCATGGACTTTACAGTGTCCCAGAACTTTTTTGAGTTAGTGTTGCAGGAAGCAAATTTCTGCTTGAAAAAGCTAGCCTTGGCTTTTCTAACTGCCTGTGTATATTGGTTTCTAGCTTCCCTGAAAAGCTATATATCACGGGGGCTGTTCGATGCTCATGCAGAACGCCATAGGATGGTTTTGTGTTGGTTAAGGGCAGTTAGGTCTGGGGAGAACCAAGGGCTATATCTGTTCCTGATTCTACATTTCTTGAATGGGGCATGGTTATTTAAGATGGTTAGGAAGGCATTTAAAAAAAAACAGGCATCCTCTACTGACGGGATGTGATCAATATGCTTCCAGGATACCCCGGCCAGGTCGATTAGAAAGGCCTGCTCTGCTCGCTGAAGTGTTTCAGGGAGCATTTGACAGTGATGAGTGGAGGTTGTTTGACCGCTGACCCATTACGAATGCAGGCAATGTGGCAGTGATCGCTGAGATCTTGGTTGAAAACAGCAGAGGTGTATTTAGAGGGCAGGTTGGATAGGATGATATATATGAGGGTGCCCGTGTTTACGGCTTTGTAGAGGTACCTGGTCGGTTCACTGATCATTTGTGTGAGATTGAGGGCATCAAGCTCAGATTGTAGGATGGCTGGGGTGTTAAGCATGTTCCAGTTTAGGTCGCCTAGCAGCACGAGCTCTGAAGATAGATGGCTGGCAATCAGTTCACATATGGTGTCCAGAGCACAGCTGGGGCAGAGGGTGGTCTATAGCAGGCAGCAATGGTGAGAGACTTGTTTTTAGAGAGGTGGATTTATAAAAGTAGAAGTTCAAATTGTTTGGGTACAGACCTGGTTAGTAGGACAGAACTCTGCAGGTTATCTTTGCAGTAGATTGCAACACCGCCCCCTTTGGGAGTTCTATCTTGTCTGAAAATGTTGTAGTTAGGGATGAAAATTTCAGAATTTCTGGTGATCTTCCTAAGGCAGGATTCAGACACAGCTAGAACATCTGGGTTGGCAGAGTGTGCTAAAGCAGTGAATAAAACAAACTTAGGGAGGAGGCTTCTAATGTTATCATGCATGAAACCAAGGCTATTACGGTTACAGAAGTCATCAAAAGAGAGCGCTTGGGGAATAGGAGTGGAGCTAGGCACTGCAGGGCCTGGATTCACCTCTACATCACCAGAGGAAAAGAGGAGAAGTAGGATAAGGGTACGGCTAAAAGCAATGAGAATTGGTCGTCTAGAACGTCCGGAACAGAGAGTAAAAGGAGGCTTCTGAGGGCGATAAAATAGCTTCAAGGTATAATGTACAGACAAGGTAATGGTAGGATGTGAATAGAGTGGAGGTAAACCTAGGTATTGAGTGATGATGAGAGAGATATTGTCTCTAGAAACATCATTGAAACCAGGAGATGTCATCGCATGTGTGGGTGGTGGAACTAATAGGTTGGATAAGGTTTTGTGAGCAGGACTAGAAGCTCTACAGTGAAATAAACCAATAAACACTAACCAGAACAGCAATGGACAAGGCATATTGACATAAAGGAGAGGCATGCTTATTCGAGTGATCAAAATGGTCCAGTGAGTAGTGAGTTTGGTTGTGGTCATGGCGATTCGGACAGCTAGCCAGGCCATCAGTAGCAAGCTAGCATAGGATGGAGGTCTGTTTTTAGCCACCTCGTGCGTTTCCGTCGGTAGGATTAGTGGGGTTCCGTGTGGTAGAGGGGATCAATCCAATTCGCAAAAAAAATAGATATAGTTATAGAGGCCCAAGAAAAAGAAAAATTGTCCGATATATCTATTCAGATAGCAACCGATAAGACAGCTAACGATTAGCGGGCCGCAGATGGGCATTCAGGTAACGTCGCGACGGAGGAGCCAGCTGGATAACTCCTTCGGGCAGATAACGTCGGTAGTCCAGTTGTGAAGACCCGGTGGGGCTCCGCGCTGGCAGTAAAATGGGTCCGGATAGGTGATTGTAGCCCAGGAGTGGCTGATGGAACTCTTCAGCTGGCTAGCTCCGGAATAATTGATGTTTTCTCCGGGATCGACGTAAGCCGATAGTCACACGGATAGCAGCTAGCTAGCTACAAGATCCAGGTTTAAATGTCCAGAGCTTTCAGTTGACATCCGGGGACATGGAGAGAAAAATAGGTCCGGTATGTTCCGGTCTGAGCTGCGCCGCGCCGTACAAAACTGGTGATAGATTTTCGAGTTAAAGGATAGCTGATGACCACAAACCGTGGTTAGCTGAATACTAACGATTAGTCAGTAAAGAAGCTAACTAGCTTCTGGCTAGCTTCTGACTAGCTTCTGATTAGCTTCTGGTTAGCTTCAGGCTAGCTTCTGGCTAGCTTCTGGTTAACTTCTGGTTAGCTTCTGGCTAGCTTCTGGTTAGCTTCTATGGAGGATTACAGATTTGAGGTAAATAATACTTTATTTTTTATTTATTTTTATATGTAAATTGGTGAGGCGGGTTGCAGGAGAATGTTTTGAAGTTGAGTTTATGGAAAATAAAAATATATATATATAAAGGTTTGCGAAGAAAGTTGTAAGTATGTATATATATGGGACACGACAAGATGAGGACAAAGGACGTCTGACTGCTATGCCATCTTGGTGACGGAAAGATTTGAAGTGTATGTCTCTATAAGCTTGGCACATCTAATTGCTCCAGCTCCTTCAAGTTAGATGGGTTCCGCTGGTGTACAGCAATCTTTAAATCATACCACAAATTCTCAATTGAATTGAGGTCTGGGCTTTGACTAGGCCATTTCAAGACATTTAAATGTTTTTCCTTAAACCACTTGAGGGTTGCATTTGCTTAGGGTCATTGTCCTGCTGGAAGGTGAACCGCCGTCCCAATCTCAAATCTCTGTAAGACTGAAACAGGTTTCCCTCAATAATTTCCCTGTATTTCGCATCATCCACCATTCCTTCAATTCTGACCAGTTTCCCAGTCCTTGCCAATGAAAACATGATGGGGTTCTCGGGGTGATGAGAGGTGTTGGGTTTATTCTAGACACAGCATTTTCGTTGATCGCCAAAAATATCAATTTTAGTCTCATCTGACCAGAGTAGCTTCTTCCATATGTTTGGGAGTCTCCCACATGCCTTTTGGCGAACACCAAACATGTTTGCTTGTTTTCTTCTTTAAGCAAAGGCTTTTTTTCTGGACACTCCTCCGTAAAGCCCAGCTCTGTGGGGTGTACAGCTTAAAGTGGTCCTATGGACAGATAATCCAATCTCCTCTGTGGAGCTTTGCAGCGCCTTCAGGGTTATCGTTGGTCTCTTTGTTACCTCTCGCTCTCTTTGTTGCCCTCCTTGCCTGGTCCGTGAGTTTTGGTGGGCGGCCCTCTCATGGCAGGTTTGTTGTGGTGCCATATTCTTTCCATTTTTTTTAATAATAGATTTAATGATGCTCCGTGGGATGTGCAAAGTTTCTTTTTAGAACCCAATCCTGATCTGTACTTCTCCACAACTTGACCTGTTTGGAGAGCTCCTTGGTCTTCATGGTCCCGCTGGAGAACAGGTGTATATATACTGATCTGACAGATCATGTGACACTTAGATTGCACACAGGTGAACTTTATTTAACTAATTATGTGACTTATGGAGGTAATTGGTTGCACCAGATCTTATTTAGGGGATTCATAGCAAAGGGGGTGAATACATACGAACACACCACTTTTCCATTTTTTATTTTTTAGAATTTTTTGAAACAAGTAATTTTTTAAATTTCACTTCACCAATTTGGACTATTTTGTGTATGTCCATTACATAAAATCCAAATAAAAATCTGTTTAAATTACAGGTTATATTGCAACAAAATAGGAAAAACGCCAAAGGGGATGAATACTTTTGCAAGGCACTGTAACCAGCTGATGGAGGTAGTGGCTCACTACCGTCATCTGCTGGATAATTTTGAGATTACATCATGAAATAACACTGCGACATTGACAATGGTTCATGTTATTGGAGAGTCGATTTTGCCGGGTCCTAACTGTACTGTCAACTACATTATCTGATTACTGATTTGTAAATACAGAGCACAACCATGCAGAGAACCACGCGCAGAATGCTATTCTCTCTATCCGGAACAAATTTTGCTTGGTATTGTGACATCATGTTGATCTCTCGTATACTGCATAGGGGGTAACCCCATCAGTCATTGTGAGTGTTGTCTTAACCACAGTGCTGCACATCCACCTTCCAAATATGACATTCCCTCTCAAACCTCTCAATCATTTGGAATGTCTTTTGTTATCACGATGTTACCATAAAATATATTAATCTGTTCTCTTCAAAATCACGCCCACACACACACATTGTCCATTATGATATCCAAGAACAACACATTAACACATCATCAATTTACAATGTCCCTTCCTCTGCCTACTACCACTGTACTGCTGTGGAGGCTCCCCTGAGAAAGAAAGGAAAGGACCATCCTCCTCATTGAATTTCAGAAGGAAAGAAATAGTTAAACATTTAAAAAAATGTTTTTTAGATAAAACGATGCTAACTATATTCACATTTCACCAAATAATTGATTAAAATGCACTGTTTTGCAATGAAGGTCTACAGTTGCCTCAACAGCACTCTCTGGGGTAGCACCATGGTGAAGCTGGACAGCTAGTTTCCATCCTCCTCTAGGTATATTGACTGCAATACAAAACCAAGGAGGCTCATAGTTTTACCCCCTTCCATAGACTTACACAATAATTATGACAATTTCTGGAGGTTGTCCCCAAACCTATCAGAGCTCTTGGATCATGAACCAACATGTTGTCCACCCAATCAAAACATCCGAAAATGTATCTAGCACTGAAAGCATGAGCTACAGCTAGCTAGCACTGCAGTGCATAAAATGTGGTGAATAGTTGACTCAGAGAGATTATCAAATAATTTTCTTCTAAAATGAAGGAGAAGCAAAAGAGAGAGAGTTAGCTATAATTCGTTGTATTTTTTCATTTTCACTTACTTAGCTAGCAAATGCAGCTAGCTAGTTTAGCCTACTCAAACAACCGGCTCAAACAGAGAGGGATGCTATGTTAGCTCGCTGGATAAGGCTATCCAACACTGGAACTCTTCCAAGTCAAGGTAAGCTTTTGGTTTTATTAATTTAGTTAGTTCTAGTAGCTAGGTGTGTAGCGGTTATGGTATGAAGGTTTGGCGTGGAAGTTTTTTTTTCGCCTGGTCCCACAAGTGAGGGGAAAAGGTGAGAGGAGGAGAGAGCGTAGATGCGAGAAGGAATTATACAATGAGCAAAGTGATCATCCTTTTTGTAACTATGTGTGCGGGTGATCAGGGGTGTATTCATTCTGACGATTCCGCTGAAAAACTTTTCTAAAGCGGAAGCAAATGAGGACTAACATACCTGATTTTGTCCAATAGGCACTCTCATTTTTCAACTGTTTAGACTAATGATTACACCCTACTGGAGATCAGCTAGATGAAGGCAAGAGTGTGCAAGGCGGAATTGAGTATTTCTCGCCTTGATTACTAACATTTTTCTCTCGACCTGTGCATCTACAGTGCATTGTAAAAGTATTCGGCCCCCTTGAACTTTGTGACCTTTTGCCACATTTCAGGCTTCAAACATAAAGAAATAAAACTGTATTTTTTTGTGAAGAATCAACAACAAGTGGGACACAATCATGAAGTGGAATGACATTTATTGGATATTTCAAACCTTTTTAACAAATCAAAAACTGAAAAATTGGGCGTGCAAAATTATTCAGTCCCTTTACTTTCAGTGCAGCAAACTCTCTCCAGAAGTTCAGTGAGGATCTCTGAATGATCCAATGTTAACCTAAATGACTAATGATGATAAATACAATCCACCTGTGTGTAATCAAGTCTCCGTATAAATGCACCTGCACTGTGATAGTCTCAGAGGTCCGTTAAAAGCGCAGAGAGCATCATGAAGAACAAGGAACACACCAGGGAGGTCCGAGATACTGTTGTGAAGAAGTTTAAAGCCGGATTTGGATACAAAAAGATTTCCCAAGCTTTAAACATCCCAAGGAGCACTGTGCAAGCTATAATATTGAAATGGAAGGAGTATCAGACCACTGCAAATCTACCAAGACCTGGCCGTCCCTCTAAACTTTCAGCTCATACAAGGAGAAGACTGATCAGAGATGCAGCCAAGAGGCCCATGATCACTCTGGATGAACTGCAGAGATCTACAGCTGAGGTGGGAGACTCTGTCCATAGGACAACAATCAGTCGTATATTGCACAAATCTGGCCTTTATGGAAGTGGCAAGAAGAAAGCCATTTCTTAAAGATATCCATAAAAAGTGTTGTTTAAAGTTTACCACAAGCCACCTGGGAGACACGCCAAACATGTGGAAGAAGAACTTTTTGGCAACAATGCAAAACGTTATGTTTGGCGTAAAAGCAACACAGCTCATCACAATGAACACACCACCATTGATTCTTCACAAAAAAATACAGTTTTATATCTTTATGTTTGAAGCCTGAAATATGGCAAAAGGTCGCAAAGTTCAAGGGGGCCGAATACTTTCGCAAGGCACTGTACATTGTAAACATTCATTTGTAGGCTAGGTTGTAGCAACCTCATGATGGGTACAGAGAAAATGTGAGTATGAAGAGGTAGCCTAAACCTATCGATGTTACATTGAGCTGGGTGAATGGAATATGAATGAGAGTCATCCATTATGCTGTAATAGAAATAAGGCCACGCTCATAAAAATGTAAATCGTCTTGCCTAACCTTAAACAGCACCAACCGCCACTGCTGTACTGTATATGTGTGTCATCACACACACAAGGTGTCTGAAAGTGCTCTATTTTTTACCATGGTGGTGTACCAGAGGGGGTCTCAGTAGCCCAGCCCGGCAACACCAGCGGGTATCAGAGCTGAACTGAGAGAGACCCTGCCATGGCTGCCCTGCAGTAGGGAGAGAGAAAAGCCTTACCCCAATGGAGCTCTGACTTACCACAACAACCTTATACAGTGTCACACACACATAGAGTACAGTCAGACAGAGATGTGTAAGCCTACACACAGGATACATACTGTGTTGTCACAGAAGGACAGAGGGAGAGGGAGAGGGAGAGGGAGAGGGAGAGGGAGGGAGAGGGAGAGGGAGAGGGGAGAGGGGAGGAGGAGAGAGGGGGGAGAGAGAGGGGGAGGGAGAGGGGGGGGAGAGAGGGGGAGAGGGAGAGAGAGAGAGAGAGCGAGAGGGAGAGGGGGGGGAGAGAGAGAGAGGGAGGGGGGGAGAGAGAGGGAGAGGGAGAGGGAGAGGGGGAGAGAGAGAGAGAGAGGGAGAGGGAGAGGGAGAGGGGGGAGAGAGAGGGAGAGGGAGAGGGGGAGAGAGAGGGAGAGAGAGAGGGAGAGGGAGAGGGAGAGGGAGAGGGAGAGGGAGAGGGAGAGGGAGAGAGAGAGGGAGGGGAGAGAGAGAGAGACTTGTTCATGGTCTGGTAGTAGAGGGCCACTGTGACAACCTGTTAGACCTCTGGGACAAATAAAGCATTCTAAAGCCCCTTCCTGTGGTGGACCAGGTTTCTACAGCGAGGAAAATCTAGACAGTATTTCTTTAAAAAACAAACATGGTTATTATTCAGAAGGGCATCCACAAAATAATGTTTTATATTATTTATGGAAAAGATCTACAGTATAGGCATGGACCTACTGTAGATGTGTTGCACTGTATGAGGATTTGTCACCTGGTACATACAACAAGGCTAATTTGTATTTTTCTCATTATTCTTCCAACCCACACCACTAATTAACTGTGGATCATCTGCTCAGGTCTTTGTTCATTAATTTAGCGAAACACTGGCTGGAAATATGGCCAGTACCTTTCCTAGCCCTGTAACAGCACAAATAACCTGACAGAGAACACTTGTGTCATTAACAGCACCTTTCCTATGTATCTAAAACAGAAAATAGAGCAATAACATGTGATAAGGGCTTTCACAAAATAAAAGACTACTGTCTAGCTTTTTGCAGTGTTAGTGTTTAATATGGTGCCCTTGTTCTTGGAATATTTGTGGAATTAAGTTGTTGTCAATTACTCCCTTGCCCTGCTTGTCGTATTAATATAAAGTGGTTTTTAATGGAATAACAAAACATTGACATGCTACTTTTGTGTTTTCCCCAGATGGATGCCCACATGCTCTTAAAGTTTTATTTGAATTCATAACTTAGACAAGCGGTCACACTATGTCATCAATGCAAACACAGTGAAACAGGTTTAATGAGAAGCTCATCTGGAGAGCCTGAATCTGCTGAAGGAAGCACAGAGTGGTCGCTCAACATGCATATATACATACATCCTCATATACAGAGCAATACACACACACACACACACACACGCACGCACGCACGCACGCACGCACGCACGCACGCACGCACACACACACACACACACACACACACACACACACACACACACACACACACACACACACACACACACACACACACACACACACACACACACACACACACACACACACACACACACACACACACACACATACACACACACACTGGGTAAAAAGGGTCCATATAAAGAGATATCTTTACATGACACGTTTTTGTTATTCTAGAACAGTGGTTCCCAAGCTTTTTATAGTCCCGTACCCCTTCAAACATTCAACCTCCAGCTGCGTACACCCTCGAGCACCAGGGTCAGCTGTACCCCCTCTAGCACCAGGGTCAGTGCACTCTCAAATGTTGTTTTTTTTGCCAGCATTGTAAGCCTGCCACACACAAACTATACGATACATTTATTAAATATAAGTGTGAGTTTTTGTCACAGCCCGGCTCGTGGGAAGTGACAAAGAGCTCTTATAGGACCAGGGCACAAATAATAATAAATAATAGTAATTATTTTTTCTCTTCGTTTAACCATCTTACATATAAAACTTTATTTGTTCATCAAATATTGTGAATAACTCACCACAGGTTAATGAGAAGGGTGTGCTTGAAAGGATGCACATAACTCTGCAATGTTGGGTTGTATTGGAGAGAGTCTCAGTCTTAAATCATTTTTCACACACAGTCTGTGCCTGTATTTAGTTTTCATGCCAGTGAGGGCCGAGAATCCACTCTCACAGAGGTACATGGTTGCAAAGGGCCTCAGTGTCTGAACAGCGCGATTTTCCAAGGCAGTTTACTCTGAGCGCAGCCCAATCCAGAAATATGGCAAAGGCTTCTAATTAAATAAATATTCACAGAACTGCTTGTTGCAATTTCGAAGATGCTCTCTTGTTTAAATATTGGTAAATGGACTGGAGGCAGGGCATGAAAGGGATAACAAATCCAGTTGCTTGTGTCAACCGTTGAGGGAAAGAACCTGCGTAAATGCACACCCAACTCACTCAGGTGCTTCGCTATATCACATTTGATATTGTCCGTAAGCTTGTGTTCATTTGCACACAAAAAAATCATACAATGATGGAAAGACCTGTGTGTTGTCCTTAATGCAGACAGAGAAGAGCTCCAACATTTTAATCATAGCCTCAATTTTGTCCCACACATTGAATATAGTTGCTGAGAGTCCCTGTAATCCTAGATTCAGATCATTCAGGCACAAAAAAAATCACCCGGATAGGCCAGTCATGTGAGAAACTTGTCATCATGCAAGCGGTCAGACAAGTGAAAATTATGGTCAGTAAAGAAAACATGAAGCTCATCTCTCAATTTCAATTAAAAAACGTGTCAATACTTTGCCAATTAATAACTAGCTCACTTCTGTATGTTGTAAAACATTACATTGTTGCTGGCCATATCATTGCATAGTGCAGAAAATACACAAGAGTTCAGGGGCCTTACTTTAACAAAGTTAACAATTTTCACTGTAGTGTCCAAAACGTCTTTTAAGCTGTCTGGCATTCCCTTGGCAGCAAGAGCCTCTCGGTGGATGCTGCAGTGTACCCAAGTGGCGTTGGGAGCAACTGCTTGCACGCGCATTACCACTCTACTATGTCTCCCTGTCATGGCTTTTGCGCCATCAGTACAGATACCAACACATCTTGACCACCAAAGTCCATTTGATGTTGCAAAGCTGTCCACTACTCCTGTTGTCCTGGTTTCCAGTGGTTTCCAGAAGAGGATGTCTTCCTTAATTGACTCCCTGTAAACATCTGTTGACTCTTCCAGCTGTAACACATAGAATTCACTGGCTTGTAAGTGAAGCAGTAATTGTTTTAAAACATCTCCTGCTATGTCACTGATGCGTCGTGATACAGTGTTTGATGAAGTCACTGTCTGTATAGTTTCTTTGGCCTTTCCCCAGCATTGTCCCAGACATATCAGCAGCCACTGGAAGAATGAAGTCCTCCACAATAGTGTGGGGCTTGTCTGTCCTAGCCACTCGGTAGCTCACCATATAAGACGCTTCTAGACCTTTCTTATTAATGGTGTCTGTTGCTTTTATACATGTATTGCTACTCAAAAGTCGTCTTAATTCTTGCTCAAAAAACTCCCGTGGCTTATTTTTCAAATTGGCAATTTTTTTCTTCTAAATGTCTGCGCAAGAGTTTCATCGAGTTGTGAGATCGTACTTTTGCACATATATCACACTGTGGCTGAGGAAAGGCACTACTCCCAATATGAGTGAACCACAAATCAATGTAGTTCTCATCATATTTGAGCCTCTTTGACGGTCCAATTGTTCGGTGCTTTCCCAGTTAAGGGGGCAGTAGCTCTTCGGCTGCATCAGATTCACAACTGTCAATGTCAATGCTAGCTGGACTCACAACAGAATTACTGATGAATTACTGATGCTAGCATTGGATGTGTTCGTGGAAGCACAACAACTTGTGTTGTCAACAGGTGCAGGTGTAGTACTGCTGGTAGTAGTACTACCAGTAGAGCTGGTATGTGCCTTACTTTTTTTCTTCATGTTGAAAAATACTGACTGTATACAATGCATACAGTGAAAGTTTTCAGACCCTTTGACTTTTCCCACATTTTGTTACGCTACAGCCTCCTTCTAAAATTGATTTAAAAAAATGTTTTCCCACATCAATTTGCACACAGTACCCCATAATGAAAAAGCAAAAACAGTTTTTTTGAAATTTTTGCAAATGTACTACAAATAAAAAACTGAAACATCACATTTACATACGTATGTATTCAGACTCTTTATTCAGTACTTTGTTGAAGCACTTTTGTCAGTGATTACAGCCTTGAGTCTTCTTGGGTATGACGCGACAAGTTTGGCACACCTCTTTTTGGGAAGTTTCTCCCATTCTTCTCTGCAGATCTTCTCAAACGCTGTCAGGTTGGATGGGGAGTGTCTCTGCACAGCAATTTTCTAGTCTCTCCAGATATGTTTGATCGGGTTCAAGTCAGGGCTCTGGCTGGACCACTCAAGGACATTCAGATACTTGTCCCAAACCACTCCTGTGTTGGTTTTGGGTGTGAGCTTGTGGTCGTTGTCCTGTTGGAAGGTGAATCTTCACCCCAGTCTAAGGTCCTGAGCACTCTGGAGCAGGTTTTCATCAAGGGTCTCTCTGTACTCTCTGGAGTGGCTTCCAACTGGCCACTCTACCATAAAGGCCTGTTTGGTGGAGTGCTGCAGAGATGGTTGTCCTTCTAGAGGTTTCTCTCATCTCCACTCTGGAGCTCTGTCAGAGTGACCATCGGGTTTTTGTTCATCTTCCTGACCAAGGCCTTTCTCCCCCGATTGTTCAGCTTGGCCAGGTGGCCAACTACTTCCATTTAAGAATGATAGAGGCCACTGTGTTTCTGTGGACCTTCAATGCTGCAGTCATTTTTTGGTACCCTTCCCCAGATCTGTGCCTTGACACAATCCTGTCTCAGAGCTCTATGGATAATTCCTTCGACCTCATAGCTTGGTTTTTGCTGTGACATGCACTGTCAACTGTGGGACCTTATATAGACAGGTGTGTGCCTTTCCAAATCATATCCAATCAATTGGATTTACCACAGGTGAACTCCAATAAAGTTCTAGAAACATCTCAAGGATGATCAATGGAAACAGGATGCACTTGAGCTCAATTTTGAGTCCCATAGCAAAGGGTCTGAATAATTATGTAAATAAGGTATTTTCTGTTTTTTATATTTAATCAAGTCCTGTCCCTGGACTCACAGTTATATAATTCGAGGTTCAGATTGGATGCATGTAGAAACTGTCCCATTATGGAGAATAACTTCTCAGCAGCTTAGTCCAACCAACCAGGCGTTGTCCACCTGTGTTTGACATGGTCCAAATAAGAGGAGCAGAGGGAGAAGAAAGTCATTACACATGGATATTGGCTTTTGTTCAGTGAGAGTGAGAGAGTGAGAGAGTGAGAGAGAGAAAGAGAGTGAGTGAGTGAGTGAGTGAGTGAGTGAGTGAGTGAGTGAGTGAGTGAGTGAGTGAGTGAGTGAGTGAGAGATTCAACAGATGTCTGTGCAAGGCAGATAATGGGCAGATTGACCAATCAATTGCGTAGATACAGTTAAACACATGGCGGAGAGAGTTGGTCAATAAGGAGATTAGTTCCTCAGAGAACACTGGTCTGTCTGCAAAATTAGTTTCTCCATAAGGTTTTGCTCATTCCGGATGAGGGGCAGAACGGAGTTGAACTTCCAGCCACCACTCTCCTCAACCACACGTCTCCAACATTATCAAGCTGATGTAACCAATGTGGTTTAGTGATCTACAGAATGCTCGCGTTCTAGGGGCATATCATTTTGGATGAGTGTTACTTCAACCAATTACCTGCCTCACATCAGTACATCAGTACACCTGACATCTCCATGTCCTCTGTTTCTCATGTGAATATGAAAGGGATAGCAGCATTTTGTCAGACGTTCCTTGTTCAACATGCATATGATTTAACACAATGCATTATTTGTGTGAACAGATATGAACCTTAACATGTTTTTGAATCACATCAGTAGGACTAAAAGCCACGAAAGAGACACATAAACAAACAAACAAATAACATGTTTCATGCAATTTTTTAATTCACAAATCAAGCTCAATCTTTAGTCATCAATCCACTGAAAGGCTTCAAAAGAACATCTTGGATTATTACCATTTTAGAAACGGAGATGCATTTTGGAACAATCCCACTAAGCTGTAAACATGTTGGAATACTTTCAATTCTCTGGTTTTGCAAAAAGGAGAAATCCCCAAATCATCTTATTGCAGAACAAGTTTTTTTTGTTGCAAAAAACTGGGTCGTTTTAGTTGATTTACCTGTTACCCAAGGCTTTTCATTTATTTTCAGAGGCAGCTGCTCAAACGACATTTCTAAAAATAAGAAATGAAATCTGGACCAGCGGCTTAGAGATCCTGCAGCAGCTACAGAGACCAAACAGAGAGAGAGGGGCAGTGTTAGCAGTAGATAATCACATTATATTACATTGTTAGAACATTGTTAGAATCATTACATTGGAATAACACATGAAAATACTCGACAACACGCTAGTTCAGTACATGCAGTTAAGAAGTGTGTGACCCCTTTGCAATCAGTTTAGGCATTTACTTAAAGGGATAGTTTGGGATTTTGGCAATGAAGACCGTTATCTACTTCCCCATAGTCAGACAAACTTGTGGATATCATTTTTACATTTCAGGGTCCAGTATGTATTAAGTTAGAGGTTGTTTCGTGAGCAAATGCTAACTCCTAGCATGATCACAAAACAACCTCTATCTTCCTTCACACTTGACGCAGTTACATCAAAATGGTGTCCCCGAGTTAATTTGACTCTTCAGAAGTAAATCCGTAACCATCCCTTTAAATAAATGAATCAATTTGTAGTAGTTTTTCTGTAGCACAGTAATTCCCTGGATGTGTTGTTTAAGAAGTTTGACCTGCATATGTATAATATTAACAAGTACAGGTGTCACGACTTCTGCCGAAGTCGTTGCCTCTCCTTGTTCGGGCGGTGCTCGGCGTTCGACGTCACCGGTCTTCTAGCCATCATTGATCCTTTTTTCATTTTCCATTGGTTTTGTCTTGTCTTCCCACACACCTGTTTTCAATCCCATTCATTACCTGTTGTGTATTTAACCGTCTGTTTCCCCTCATGTCTTTGTCAGAGATTGTTTTATTGTCAGTATAGTGTGATTGTTGTATAGGTGCGCGTCGGGTCCTCGTACCCATGTTTGGTTTGTTTGTACATTTATTGTTATGGAGCATACTCTTGGAACTTTATTAAAAGACTCCATTTTACACTCAGTTTGACTCTCCTGCGCCTGACTTCCCTGCCACCTATTACACCTATGCATTGACAGAATCTCTGACCAATATATATGAAGTCAGCAGGAGAGGACACTATGCCCATGGACCTGGAGGAACGCGTTCAGGAACAAGCGAGGGAGCTTGACTGTATCAGCTCCGTCATAGAGCACATTGTCCAGAAAATGGATCGCTGGGAGAGACAGGGAGTTTCTCCAGCGCCACCACAACCGGAATCTCCCGTGAACGTTTTTTCCTCTCCGGAATCGAGGATCCATTTATCCCTACCCACGGGATACAACGGAGATACTGCCGGCTGCCAGGGTTTCCTCCTCAAACTGAACTTATATCTAGCCACGGCCTCCCCAGTACCATCTGACCGTGCGAAGAGTTACGCCCTCGTCTCATGCCTCACCGGGAAAGCCCTGGAATGGGCCAGCGCTGTGTGTAGAAGGGAGGATGCGGCGTTGGACCATTTTGAGGAGTTCACCCGCCAATTCCGGATAGTATTCGATCACCCACCTGAAGGCAAAGCAGCGGGTGAGCTTCTCTATCATCTGAGGCAGGAGACGAGGAGTACCCAGGATTTTGCTTTGGAGTTTAGGACCTTGGCTGCCGGCGCTGGATGGAGCGACAGGGCCCTGATCGACCATTACCGCTGTAGTCTACGTGAGGACGTCCGTCGGGAGCTGGCCTGTAGAGACACCACCCTCACCTTTGACAACATGCTGGCTACTCGTGGACGTCTAGATCGGGGTCTGGTTGTTCCATCCTCCCGCACCCTCTCTCCCGAACCTATGGAATTGGGAGGGATGGTGCGCAGGGAGACCGGAGGGGGTTCCCGCTCGAGCACCATTCATGGTCGCAGACGGCACACTGCTGATCGGTGCCGGGTTGGTTCCTCTGGGAATAGAGAGGGCAGGCAGGGCATTCTGGCGTCACCCCAGGTGAGTAGGCACCATTCTCATCCAGAGCCCTCTGCTGCACTAATGTTTGTCTCTGTCTCTTTTTATGATTTTTCACTGCATTCCCAGTATAAGGCACTAGTAGATTCAGGTGCGGCTGGGAATTTCATTAATAAAAGTCTAGCTCATAGTTTAGGGATCCCTACTGTTCCTGTGGATATGCCTTTCCCTATTCATGCCTTAGATAGTCGACCATTAGGGTCAGGGTTTATCAGGGAGGTAACCGCCCCTTTGTGTATGAAAACGCAGGAGGGTCACAAGGAGAAGATTAGTCTTTTCCTTATTGATTCTCCTGCGTATTCTGTGGTGCTAGGCCTACCCTGGTTAGTTTGTCATAACCCCACTCTTTCTTGGCCACAGAGGGCTCTCACGGGGTGGTCGCGAGAGTGCTCAGGTAGGTGTTTAGGGGTTTCCGTTGGTGCTACTACGGTGGAAAGTCCAGACCAGGTCTCCACCGTGCGCATTCCCCCCGAATATGCCGATTTGGCTCTCGCCTTCTGTAAAAAGAAGGTGACTCAATTACCACCCCATCAACGGGGGGATTGTGCGATAGATCACCTGGTAGACGCTGCATATCCCAAGAGTCACGTGTATCCCCTGTCGCAAGCGGAGACGGAGGCTATGGAGACATATGTCTCTGAATCCCTGCATCAGGGGTTCATTCAGCCATCCATTTCACCCGTCTCTTCGAGTTTCTTTTTTGTGAAAAAAAGGATGGCGGTTTACACCCGTGCATTGATTATCGAGGTCTTAATAAAATCACAGTGAAATATAGTTACCCGCTACCTCTGATCAATACGGTTATTGAGTTAATGCACGGGGCACGTTTTTTCACAAAATTGGATCTCAGGAGTGCGTACAATCTGGTGCGTATTAAGAAGGGTGATGAGTGGAAGACGGCATTTAGCACTACCTCAGGTCATTATGAGTACCTGGTCATGCCATATGGGTTGATGAATGCTCCATCAGTTTTCCAATCATTTGTAGATGAGATCTTCAGGGACCTGCACGGGCAGGGTGTAGTGGTGTATATCGATGATATTCTGATATACTCTGCTACACGCGCCAAGCGTGTGTCCCTGGTGCGCAGGGTGCTTGGTCGCCTGTTGGAGCATGATCTATATGTCAAGGCTGAGAAATGCTTGTTTTTCCAACAATCCATCTCCTTCCTAGGGCATCGGATTTCCACTTCAGGAGTGGAGATGGAGAGCGACCGCATTACAGCCGTGCGTAATTGGCCGACTCCAACCACAGTAAAGGAGTTGCAGCGTTTTTTGGGGTTTTCCAATTACTACCGGAGGTTTATCCGGGGTTTTGGTCAGGTGGCAGCTCCCATTACCTCACTGCTAAAGGGGGGCCCGGTGCGCTTGCAGTGGTCGGCTGAGGCGAACAGGGCTTTTGAGCACCTGAAGACTGTGTTTACCTCGGTGCCTGTGCTGGCTCATCCGGATCCCTCTTTGCCATTCATAGTGGAGGTGGACGCATCCGAAGCTGGGATAGGAGCAGTGCTCTCTCAGCGTTCGAGTACGCCACTGAAGCTTCGCCCCTGTGCTTTCTTTTCGAAGAAACTCAGCCCGGCGGAGCGAAACTATGATGTGGGGAACCGAGAGCTGTTAGCTGTCGTAGAAGCCTTGAAGGTGTGGAGGCATTGGCTTGAGGGGGCTAAACACCCTTTTCTCATCTGGACTGACCACCGCAATCTGGAGTACATCCGGCAGGCAAAGAGATTGAATCCTCGCCAGGCAAGGTGGGCCATGTTTTTCACTCGTTTTGTGTTTACTCTTTCTTACAGAACAGGCTCCCAGAACGTTAAGGCAGACGCATTGTCTCGGCTGTATGACACAGAGGAGCGGTCCATGGATCCCACTCCCATACTCCCAGCTTCGTGTCTTGTGGCACCTGTAGTGTGGGAGCTGGACGCGGACATTGAGCGGGCGTCACGTGCAGAGCCTTCTCCCCCTGAGTGTCCAGCTGGTCGTCTGTACGCTCCGTCTGCTGTCCACGACCGATTGATATATTGGGCTCACACGTCACCCTCCTCTGGTCATCCTGGGATAGGTCGGACGATGCGCTGTCTTGAAGGAAGGTACTGGTGGCCCACTTTAGCTAAGGACGTGAGGATTTATGTTTCTTCCTGTTCGGTGTGCGCCCAGTGCAAGGCTCCTAGACACCTGCCCAGAGGTAAGCTACAACCTCTACCCGTTCCTCAACGGCCATGGTCGCACCTGTCGGTGGATTTTTTGACTGATCTTCCACCTTCACAGGGTTACACCACAATCCTGGTCGTTGTGGATTGGTTTTCAAAGTCCTGTCGTCTCCTCCCTTTGCCCGGTCTCCCTACGGCCTTACAAACTGCAGAGGCCCTGTTTACACACGTTTTCCGGCACTATGGGGTGCCTGAGGATATAGTGTCTGATCGGGGTCCCCAGTTCACATCAAGGGTCTGGAAGGCGTTCATGGAGCGTCTGGGGATCTCGGTTAGTCTTACCTCAGGTTTTCACCCCGAGAGTAATGGGCAGGTGGAGAGAGTTAACCAGGATGTGGGTAGGTTTCTGCGGTCTTATTGCCAGGATCGGCCGGGGGAGTGGGCGAAGTTCGTGCCCTGGGCAGAGTTGGCTCAGAACTCGCTACGTCACTCCTCCACTAACCTTACTCCCTTTCAATGTGTATTAGGGTATCAGCCGGTTCTGGCTCCTTAGCATCAGAGCCAGACCGAGGCCCCTGCGGTGGACAATTGGTTTCGGAACGCTGAGGAAACCTGGGAGGCAACCCACGTCCACCTTCAGCGTGCCATAAGGTGCCAGAAAATTGGCGCAGACCGTCGCCGCAGTGAGGCCCCAGTGTTCGCATCAGGGGACAGGGTCTGGCTCTCGACCCGAAACCTGCCCCTTCGCCTGCTCTGCCGGAAGCTGGGTCCGCGGTTTGTGGGGCCGTTTAAAGTCCTGAGGAGAGTGAACGAGGTATGTTATAAGTTACAACTACCCACTCATTACCGTATTAACCCCTCGTTCCATGTGTCTCTCCTCAGGCCGATGGTGGCTGGCCCGCTCCAGGAGGCTGAAGTGCGTGATGTTCCTCCGCCTCCTCTAGACATCGAGGGGGTTCCGGCGTACTCTGTTCGATCCATTTTGGATTTGAGACGTCGGGCGAGGGGCCTTCAGTACCTCGTGGACTGGGAGGGGTACGGTCCGGAGGAGAGATGCTGGGTTCCGGTGGAGCCGCGCGTCAGGGGGGGGGGGGGTACTGTCACGATGTAACGGCGTTCTTCTTTTGTTGAAAGAGAGTCGGACCGAAATGCAGCGTGTAAGTTACTCATGTTTATTAGGAAGACAAACGAACGAACTATACACGAATAACTAATAAATACAAAAACAACAAACAGAACGTGAAACCTATTACAGCCTGACTGGTGCACACTACACAGAGACATGCAAAGCTAAAACCAGGCTACCTAAATACGGTTCCCAATCAGCGACAACGAGAATCACCTGACTCTGATTGAGAACCGCCTCAGGCAGCCAACCTATTTAACACACACACACCCCTAATCAGCTACAATCCCAGACACTACAAAACCCCAATACGAAAATACAATACAATAATAAACCCATGTCACACCCTGGTCTGACTAACTAACAAACTAAAACACAAAATACTAAGACCAAGGCGTGACAGAACCCCCCCCCCCTAAGGTGCGGACTCCCGAACGCACCTCAAAACCATAGGGAGGGTCCGGGTGGGCGTCTGTCCATGGTGGCGGTTCCGGCTCCGGACGTGGAACCCACTTCATAAATGTCATTGCTCCTCCCCTTCGCGTCCATGGATAATCCACCCTAACCGCCGACCATGGCCGAATAGTCCTCACCCAGAACCCTACATAACAGAGGAGCAGCTCGTGACTGAGGGGCAGCTCGGGACTGAGGCGGCTCGGGACTGAGGGGCAGCTCGGGACTGAGGGGCAGCTCGGGACTGAGGGGCAACTCGGGACTGAGGGGCAGCTCGGGACTGAGGGGCAGCTCGGGACTGAGGGGCAGCTCGGGACTGAGAAGAAGCCCAGTACTGAGAAGAAGCCCAGCACTGAGAAAAAGCCCAGTACTGAGTAAAAGCCCAGTACTGAGAAGAAGCCCAGCCAGGCAGTTGAATCCGGCAGATCCTGGCTGACTGGCGGATCCTGGCTGACTGGCGGATCCTGGCTGACTGGCGGATCCTGGCTGACTGGCGGATCCTGGCTGACTGGCAGATCCTGGCCGACTGGCGGATCCAGGCTGACTGGCAGATCCTGGCCGACTGGCGGATCCTGGCTGACTAGCAGATCTGGCAGATCCTGGCTGACTGGCGGATCCTGGCTGACTAGCAGATCTGGAAGAGTCTGGTTGACTGGCAGATCTGGAAGAGTCTGGTTGACTGGCAGATCTGGAAGAGTCTGGTTGACTGGCAGATCTGGAAGAGTCTGGTTGACTGGCAGATCTGGAAGAGTCTGGTTGAATAGCAGATCTGGAAGAGTCTGGCTGACTGGCAGATCTGGAAGAGTCTGGCTGTCTGGCAGATCTGGAAGTGTCTGGCTGACTGGCAGATCTGGCTGCTTCATGCTGACTGACGGCTCTGGCTGCTCCATGCTGACTGGTGGCTCTGGCTGCTCCATACTGACTGACAGCTCTGGCGGCTTCATGGAGACTGGCAGCTCCTTGCAGACTGACAGCTCTAGCTGCTCCATGCAGACTAGCAGCTCTGGCTGCTTCATGCAGACTGGCAGCTCCATGCAGACTGGCAACTCCATGCAGACTGGCAACTCCATGCAGACTGGCAACTCCATGCAGACTGGCAGCTCTTTGCAGACTGGCAGCTCTTTGCAGACTGGCAGCTCTGGCTGCTCCATGCAGACTAGCTGCTCCATGCAGACTGGCAGCTCTGGCTGCTCTATGCAGACTGACAGCTCTGGCTGCTCCATGTAGACTGGCAGCTCAGGCTGCTCTATACAGGCAGGAGGCTCCGGCAGCGCTGTAGAGGAGGAAGGCTCTAGAACCGCTGAACAGACGGGAGACTCCGACAGCGCAGGAGAGGGAGAAAGCGCTGGCTGCGCTGAACGCGCACTGAAGGCCTGATGCGTGGTGCTGGCACTGGTGGTATTTGGCCGAGGACACGCACAGGAAGCCTAGTGCGGGGAGCTGCTACTGGAGGGCTGGGGTGTGGAGGTGGTTCTGGATAGACCGGACCGTGCAGGCGCACTGGAGCTCTTGAGCACCGAGCCTGCCCAACCTTACCTGGTTGAATACTCTCGGTTGCCCTGCCAGTGCTGTGAGGAGAAATAGCCCGCACTGGGCTATGTAGGCGAACCGGAGACACCGAGCGCAAGGCTGGTGCCATGTAAGCCGGCCCAAGGAGACGCACTGGAGACCGGATGCGTAGAGCCGGCTTCATAGCATTAGGCTCGAAGCTCAATCTAGCCCGGCAGATACGCGGAGCTGAAATATACCGCACCGGGCTATGCACCCGCACTGGGGACACCGTGCGCACCACTGCATAACACGGTGCCTGCCCGGTCTCTCTAGCCCCCGGTAAGCACAGGGAGATTGCGCAGGTCTCCTACCTGACGCAGCCATACTCCCTGATAGCCCCCCCAAAAAAAAATTTTGGGGCTGTTTTTCGGGTTTCGCTCTGCGCCGCCGTGACTTTCTTTTCAACTCCATTCTTCTATAGCCCTCTTCGCACTGCTCCAGTGAATCCCAAGCGGGCTCCGGCACTCTCTCTGGGTCGGCCGCCCACCTGTCTATTTCTTCGAATAATTCCTCCTCTCTTTGCTTCTCCAGCTGTCGTTGCCTGTTAATACGCTGCTCCTGTTTGGGCTGCACCTGCCTGTTGACACGCTGCTCGTCCGAGTGTGGTGGGTGATTCTGTAATGGCGTTCTTCTTTTGTTGAAAGAGAGTCGGACCGAAATGCAGCGTGTAAGTTACTCATGTTTATTAGGAAGACAAACGAACGAACTATACACGAATAACTAATAAATACAAAAACAACAAACAGAACGTGAAACCTATTACAGCCTGACTGGTGCACACTACACAGAGACAGGAACAATCACCCACGAAATGCAAAGCGAAAACCAGGCTACCTAAATACGGTTCCCAATCAGCGACAACGAGAATCACCTGACTCTGATTGAGAACCGCCTCAGGCAGCCAACCTATTTAACACACACACACCCCTAATCAGCTACAATCCCAGACACTACAAAACCCCAATACGAAAATACAATACAATAATAAACCCATGTCACACCCTGGTCTGACTAACTAATAAACTAAAACACAAAATACTAAGACCAAGGCGTGACACACGACTTCTGCCGAAGTCGTTGCCTCTCCTTGTTCGGGCGGTGCTCGGCGTTCGACGTCACCGGTCTTCTAGCCATCATTGATCCTTTTTTCATTTTCCATTGGTTTGTCTTGTCTTCCCACACACTTGTTTTCAATTCCATTCATTACCTGTTGTGTATTTAACCCTCTGTTTCCCCTCATGTCTTTGTCAGAGATTGTTTTATTGTCAGTATAGTGTGATTGTTGTATAGGTGCGCGTCGGGTCCTCGTACCCATGTTTGGTTTGTTTGTACATTTATTGTTATGGAGCATACTCTTGGAACTTTATTAAAAGACTCCATTTTACACTCAGTTTGACTCTCCTGCGCCTGACTTCCCTGCCACCTATTAAACCTATGCATTGACAACAGGACTACAAATCAAGAGACGCTAAAAACATCTCTTTAAAGCTCAGTATAGACCTAATTCTAAAATGCATACAACTCCTTGTGTTGTATGTGACGGCCTTTCAGCAAGGAAGGAAAGAGGGACAACAGCAGAATTCCCTCAAGCATTATGACATACTCAGTAAAAAGCTTTTTTTACATGTTTAATTAAGTCACACTCATATTTTAATAATGAAAAACCAAATCTCTGAAATATACTTCCTTGTTTTTTAAAAGCACAGTCCACCTGCTCCTTTGAATGGCATTTCAGGTAAACTCAGTGAGAAGTGAAGCCGTGACCCTTTAACCAGTTTGCTGACAAACTCCCTTGTATATATGCTTTAAATTTTAATTTGCGTTGGTGAATTATTAAGAGTGTTAGAGCTTTGCTCCTTCTTTCCGAGCTCAGAGCTAGCCATGCAACAGCAGAGCAATAGCAACACTCCATTCATATTCGTATGCAGGGCGACCCTCCCCAGTCGCCATCCTGCTTCCAAATGATATTTTGATGATACCTGACAAACACTTTGAAGATTCATTTGTGGATCTTTCAAAACGCATAGTGCCTCTGTGAATATATGAAACAACCTGTGTTTTTTTGTGTTAGATGATAAGAGCGTAATGTAATGATGAGCAGGGTCATTGACCACTTCATAGACAATGCTGCCTCCTTTCTTCTACTGGTCCACAGATACCGATATACTGTACACATACACACGCACAAACACCACAGTAAACACACACATACAGTACGACGAAACACACACATACAGTACTATGGAACACACACATACAGTACTACAAAACACACACATACAGTACTACGGAACACACATACAGGACTGGCCTGTAATAGCAAGTTTTACCCTCATCTCTCTCCTTGTTGTTAGGTTACACTTCACACTCCACCTCTCAATGTCGTTTACTCTGGCTAAGCCTCTTACAGTTGCCCTTTTCTCTCTCTCTCCCCTCTCTCTCCCTCTCTCTCTCTCTCTCTCTCTCTCTTTCTCTCTCTCTAACTCTCTCTCTCCCTCCCTCCTTCCCTCCTTCTCCTGCTCCCTGTCTTCCCCAGTATAGGTCAAACTCATGTGTAAACGCACTCAGAGGAGGAGGCCATTTGTCCTGATTTAAGTCCACACCGTATCAATCCTTGCTCCCAGATTAAGGTGGACACAGGCGTGTAAATGACCCTATCCTTGGGCAGTCAGCCAAAGCACAGGCAGGGACACAGACAGAAGCTTCACCTCTAGTGTTGTCCCAGTTTACACTGCAGAAGACTATACACACAGACAGAGGCCTTTATACTGTTTGTTGAAACAGCAACTTATAAAGATGTGCTTGGGGCTTGGGCATTTAGTGCATTCTCATTTACAACTGCGACCTGGCCAAGATAAAGCATAGCAGTGTGAACAGACAACACAGAGTTACACATGGAGTAAACAATTAACAAGTCAATAACACAGTAGAAAAAAAAGAGAGTCTATATATATTGTGTGCAAAAGGCATGAGGAGGTTGGCAAATAATTACAATTTTGCAGATTAACACTGGAGTGATAAATGATCAGATGGTCATGTACAGGTAGAGATATTGGTTTGCAAAAGAGCAGAATATAAACAGTATGGGGATGAGGTAGGTGAAATTGGTTGGGCTATTTACCGATAGACTATGTACAGCTGCAGCGATCGGTTAGTGGTGGGTGGTATAAGGTGCTTTAGTAACAAAACGGATGGCACTGTGATAAACTGCATCCAGTTTGCTGAGTAGAGTATTGGAAGCTATTTTGCAGATGACATCGCCGAAGTCGAGGATCGGTAGGATAGTCAGTTTTACTAGGGTAAGTTTGGCGGCGTGAGTGAAGGAGGCTTTGTTGCGGAATAGAAAGCCGACTCTAGATTTGATTTTAGATTGGAGATGTTTGATATCTGGAATGAGAGTCTGGAAGGAGAGTTTACAGTCTAGCCAGACACCTAGGTACTTATAGATGTCCACATATTCTAGGTCAGAACCATCCAGGGTGGTGATGCTAGTCGGGCTTGCGGGTGCAGGCAGCGAACGGTTGAAAAGCATGCATTTGGTTTTACATTTACATTTACATTTAAGTCATTTAGCAGTTTTACTAGCGTTTAAGAGCAGTTGGAGGCCACGGAAGGAGTGTTGTATGGCATTGAAGCTCGTTTGGAGGTTAGATAGCACAGTGTCCAAGGAAGGGCCAGAAGTATACAGAATGGTGTCGTCTGCGTAGAGGTGGATCAGGGAATCGCCCACAGCAAGAGCAACATCATTGATATATACAGAGAAAAGAGTCGGCCCGAGAATTGAACCCTGAATTGGAGCTGTTGGCCGAGGTTGGAGTAGCCAGGAGGAAGGCATGGCCAGCCGTTGAGAAATGCTTGTTGAAGTTTTCGATAATCATGGATTTATCGGTGGTGACCGTGTTACCTAGCCTCAGTGCAGTGGGCAGCTGGGAGGAGATGCTCTTGTTCTCCCTGGACTTCACAGTGTCCCAGAACTTTAGTTATTTCACACTAACATAACAGATAGTATCATACGTCATACGCCCTGTAATCAACAACCATTCTACTGCCTGCATGGTGCTGGGGTGGAAATGTGCTTTTGATAATAGGTTTTTCCACTATGGCATATTAATGAAAACAAGAGACAGTGTTTGTCTTATTTTGTGACATTGTGTGTTAATAAAATGATATGAAAAATAATTCATACCATTGTTTGTAAATGTTATTATTTATTAGCGGGGTGTGTTCTGGTACACTATCCCTAATAAGCCGGTTTGAAGAGATGTTTGTCAGAATAAAGTGTTAATAAAGTTGTCCAAAGGAGAGCTTGTTTTGCATCAAAGTACTTTCCATCTACAACCATAAAACATGAACATCTACCCTCACCACCAAATGTCCATGAAGGTAATTGCAAATTAAAGTTTTTATAGAAGAAATCACAGATCAACTAACCTCTGAAGCACATTATTGTACTGTGAGGAATTCCAATAGGCCATCCAGTCGAAGCGTCTTTTGTTTTAGTTGTTGTTTTGACACAGTTTTATTGCTTTTTGAAATAGTCTCTTTTCAATTCAATCTATTCGCCTCATTCACCCCGCAGTACCTCACGTATTGTCTGCACCTTAAACTCACTCAGCTCAATCAATCCAACAGTCATGGCTATCATAAGGGGTGATCGTTTTAACTACACCGCAAACTGCAAATGGAGTGTGATTGAAAAACAGCTTTTAAAGGAACAGGCCCCGTCCATCGTCACGACAAACACAATCACAGAGAAACGAGTGGCGTTGTTGGTTGCCATGTGAGGTAAAGATCTGCTTCCTGATGCCTTCATTAATATGTAAATTCAAGCCCGTAAGTGCATCTTCACATCATTACAGAGTCATCAAGTCCATTCTTACACATTACGTTAGCGATGCATGAAAATTACAAAGAGAAAGGAAACACATTAAATGCAAAGAGAAAACAATCCATGCTTTTTTACTTGAAGCAACATAAGAAAATGTTGGACTGAATGTGACTAAAGTACTGTGTCCCAAATGTGGTATATCTTAAAATGCTGCACTTCCAACTCTCATCTGACTTATTTTTACTCAGGTTAGGTTACATTCCATTTGAAGCAGATTAAGGAGAATAATTTAACTTAAATGTATTAATTGAATTACAGTTGACTTCCTGACATTCCCAGGAGAAATGGAATTGACCCTAATCCCACCTCTTACTGTGCACATGCTTAATATTTATTTAGTCATTTAAATATGATTCTTCAGGGCATGAATACATTTCAAATTGTTTAGTTTTTTTCATCTGAGAAAAAGCTTTAAAAAACTGCTACTGTCACAGAAATGTCAATAGCAAACCCATTAAAGTCAAAAGATTATTTGGAGGGTGAAAATTAATGGCTACAGTACATGAAAGAGAGAGAAGTCTCTTTCACATGTTTTAATATCTACAGTAGCTGAAGAGGAGTGGGTGTTGCTTAGTGGTAGTGTGACAGGAGTGTGTGTTGCTAAGTGGTAGTATGACAGGAGTGGGTGTTGCTAAGTGGTAGTATGACAGGAGTGGGTGTTGCTAAGTGGTAGTGTGACAGGAGTGGATGTTGCTAAGTGGTAGTGTGACAGGAGTGGATGTTGCTAAGTGGTAGTATGACAGGAGTGGATGTTGCTAAGTGGTAGTGTGACAGGAGTGGGTGTTGCTAAGTGGTAGTGTGACAGGAGTGGGTGTTGCTAAGTGGTAGTGTGACAGGAGTGGATGTTGCTAAGTGGTAGTGTGACAGGAGTAGATGTTGCTAAGTGGTAGTGTGACAGGAGTGGATGTTGCTAAGTGGTAGTGTGACAGGAGTGGATGTTGCTAAGTGGTAGTGTGACAAGAGTGGATGTTGCTAAGTGGTAGTGTGACAGGAGTGGGTTTTGCTAAGTGGTAGTGTGACAGGAGTGGATGTTGCTAAGTGGTAGTGTGACAGGAGTGGATGTTGCTAAGTGGTAGTGTGACAGGAGTGGATGTTGCTAAGTGGTAGTGTGACAGGAGTGGGTGTTGCTAAGTGGTAGTGTGACAGGAGTGGATGTTGCTAAGTGGTAGTGTGACAGGAGTGGATGTTGCTAAGTGGTAGTGTGACAGGAGTGGGTGTTGCTAAGTGGTAGTGTGACAGGAGTGGGTGTTGCTAAGTGGTAGTGTGACAGGAGTGGGTGTTGCTAAGTGGTAGTGTGACAGGAGTGGATGTTGCTAAGTGGTAGTGTGACAGGAGTGGATGTTGCTACGTGATAGTATGACAGGAGTGGATGTTGCTAAGTGGTAGTGTGACAGCAGTGGGTGTTGCTAAGTGGTAGTGTGACAGGAGTGGATGTTGCTAAGTGGTAGTATGACAGGAGTGGATGTTGCTAAGTGGTAGTGTGACAGGAGTGGGTGTTGCTAAGTGGTAGTGTGACAGGAGTGGATGTTGCTAAGTGGTAGTGTGACAGCAGTGGGTGTTGCTAAGTGGTAGTATGACAGGAGTGGATGTTGCTAAGTGGTAGTGTGACAGGAGTGGGTGTTGCTAAGTGGTAGTGTGACAGGAGTGGGTGTTGCTAAGTGGTAGTGTGACAGGAGTGGATGTTGCTAAGTGGTAGTGTGACAGGAGTGGGTGTTGCTAAGTGGTAGTGTGACAGGAGTGGGTGTTGCTAAGTGGTAGTGTGACAGGAGTGGGTGTTGCTAAGTGGTAGTATGACAGGAGTGGGTGTTGCTAAGTGGTAGTGGGACAGGAGGGGGTGTTGCTAAGTGGTAGTGTGACAGGAGTGGGTGTTGCTAAGTGGTAGTGTGACAGGAGTGGGCGCCTAGTCTCTCCTGCTGTGACAGACCTCTCTCTGATCCTGGTTTGATTGACATGACCCACCCCTACACAGGGCCAGGGCCACCCCGTCTCACTGACTTATCAATTTAATTCAATTTAAAGCATTTATCGGCATGGGAAACATATGTTTACATTGCAAAAGCAAGTGAAATAGATAATAAACAAAAATTGAAATAAATAATTTAAAAAATGAACAGTAAACATTACACTCACAAAAGTTCCAAAAGAATAAAGTCATTTCAAATGCCTTATCTCTACAGCTAACATGTATGACCACTCTATTGAAAGGCATCTAGAAAAGCCTAACTCAGTAAAACTACCAGAACGAACTGGGAAATGATTATGGTTTTTTATGCGTATTAAGGTTGATGACACTGACACTTTTATAAGTCTGAATGGTTTTAGTCATCAACACACTTAATGCCACTTAGTACATCAGAACCAAAACTCTTAATTTAAAAACTCTTAATGGAACAGTACATTCATACTCATGCACATCAAGCAAAATATTGTAAAATATAACCTTTTCAAGGTGATTGATGAGAAAAATATTGTCCTTTTTCCCTCTCTCTCTCTCTCTCTCTCTCTCTCTCTCTCTCTCTCTTTTTTTCTCCATTGTCTAGACGACAATCCCTTTGTCTTCTGACGTGTCTCCTATAGGACACAGATAAGATTATCTGTAGATCACACAATAATTACGTGAGGATTTGGGAGATTACAAGTGGACATCTCCACATCAGGAGGCACTATCAGAGGATTATCAAGAGGTAATCAGCCAAGGACCTGTCAACCAGCATCAACATCAAACAGCAGTAGAGGAGGAGAGAGGAAACAGCAAAAAGAAGGAGAGATGGGGGGGGACCTAGCTTATTGTCTTTACACCTAAGAGGGTCTAAGAATGGCAACACATCATTTAGAACTACTCTAAAGTAGAGAAAATGCAAATACGACCAATATCATAGAAGTTCTCATTTAAATGCATGGAAGTTTTTCTTCTCACATGTTACTTAGCTGCTGTAAAGAAATCTGCAGGAATCTGTGGAACTTTAAAGCAGGAGACAATGTAAAAATAAATCATCCCTGGCATGATGACACCCAGAAACAGAATGAGCATTGGTGAAATAAAAACCAAGTGATAATTGTTTAATTTCTCTTTCATTTGCATCACAAGGGGAGAGGAGAGGAGCCTGTTGTCAATGTGATTGTACTTGAATAACTTTCTCCCTGTTAGAGGAGTGTGATGGGATCTCCCCATTATGAGCTATGCAGCCCTGTTCCCTTTAGGTTTTGAATCCATTTGTATGCAGATGATGTCCATTCTGTATCTCCCTCTGTCATAATTGAGCCTACAATCTGCAAAGGAGTGAAGTGCACCCTCGCTCTTATCATATACTAGTGTGTGTGTGTGCATACATTTGTATGCTATGCCTGACTGTATGAAGCTTACACTCCAAAACCTCCCCAGCCGCTGTGGAGAGATAGTGAACGCAAAATGAGACCCCACATCTCAGAGGTCTTGGAGAAACGCACCAAGACAGGGGGAATCACAAAGACAGGCACGTCTCAGATGTTAATTTAGAAGGGAAGGATATCTCTCACGCTTTTTCATCCCCCACTCTTAACTCAATGTTTAGATCTCGAGAAGACCCTCCAAAATATCCAAGGAAGGGATATCTGTTTGTCTTTTTCCTCTCTCTCTGAAGGAGATGACAGTGTTTCATTCCAGTGTGTGTGTGTGTGTGTGTGTGTGTGTGTGTGTGTGTGTGTGTGTGTGTGTGTGTGTGTGTGTGTGTGTGTGTGTGTGTGTGTGTGTGTGTGTGTGTGTGTGTGTGTGTGTGTGTGTGTGTGCTCCATATTGATCCATTATCAGAAGCATCCATTTCATTTCTAGCTTCTTATAATATATGACCTCCTCTGGCATCAAGGTTACAGTGGCTTTATTAGGAAGGCTAAACAAGCACCCAATACAATGCTGACTGCAGGTTGTGCAGATTGTGCCTACTGGAGGAAATATCCTCTAGATTTTAATTTGCTCAAAATTGTTGTCAAATTTGCTTTTCCAGGTTCGATATCACTTAAGCGGGCACTTTCACAGACCCGCCGTCTGAAAAATCAATAGGAGTTTGTCATCCTTACAAAAGGACATGCACAGCGGCTCGATATGGTTCAGTCACAACACCCGACTCTCACACACAGGGTAGACAAGACACCATCACCTCCTGGGCTAAACCATTTAGCAGGACTTCCATGTAAGAATTGTATCCAAATAAGAGTTACATCAAGCCCAGATTTGTATGTTGTGTTGAGCTCTGCGATGTGAGGATCTCTTCATCTGCAGCACCTTGTCAAAGTAGTACTTCTAGTGCCAGTGCACACCCACTGTGAGTCAAGGTCCTGTTAGAGGACAGCTCGTTTGTAGAGGTGTCATTGTTTCTGTTGAACAGCTGAGTCAGCCAGCGGGCCCTAGGTGCCCACAGTAAGACTGTCATATAAAACCAGCTACCAGAGCCTGTAACTATCTCTGTCTCTGGTCTTGAAGCAAGGGAAGGTAACTTACAAGGACTACAGGTCTCTGCCTGGTCTCTCTAGCATGATAGGTCGAAACATTGCGCAATAAAACTGTGGGAGGATTCAACAATATTCAATTATATATCTAATTATCTTTTGAGTAGAACACCTAATTCAGAAAGTATTCACACTACTTGACTTGTTCCACATTTTGCTATGTTCCAGCTTGAATTGAAAATGGATAAAATTGAGATTCTGATTCACTGGCCGACACACAATACACCATAATGTCAAAGTGGAATTGTGTTTTTAAACATTTTACAATTTCATTAAAAATGAAAAGCTGACATGTCTTGAGTCAATATTTATTCAACCCCTTTGTTATTGTTAAGCCTAAATACATTCAGGAGTAAATATTTGCTTAACATGGTCACATAAGTTGCATGGACTCACTCTGTGTGCAATAATAGAGTTTAACATGATTCTGAAGGAGCACCTCATCTCTGTACCCCACATATACAATTATTTGTAAGGTCCCTCAATTGAGCAGTAAATTTCAAACACAGATTCAACCACAAAGACCAGGGATGTTTTCCAATGCTTTGCAAAGAAAGGCACCTATTGGTAGATAGAAAAACCTTTGAACATGGTGAAGTTATTAATTACACGTTGGATGGTGTATCAATACACCCAGTCACAACAAAGATACAGGCATCCTTCCTAACTCAGTTGCTGGAGAGGAAGGAAACCGCTCAGGGATTTCACCATGAGGCCAATAGTGACTTTGTAAGAGTTTAATGGATGTGATAGGAGAAAACTGATGGATCAACAACATTGTAGCTACTCCACAATATGAGCCAAATTGACAGAATGAAAAGAAGGAAGCCTGTACAGAATAAAAAATATTCCAAAACATGCATCCTGTTTGCAACAAGGTAGTAAAGTAATACTGCAAAGAAATGTGGTGAAGCAATTCACATTTTGTCCTGAATAAAAAGTATTATGTTGGGGGGCAAATCCAATACAACACATTACTGAGTAACACTCTCCATATTATCAAGCAAAGTGGTGGCTGCATCATGTTATGGGTATGTTTGTAATAATTAAGGACTGGGGAGTCTTTCAGGATAAAAAAAACAAATGAAATGGAGCCAAGCACAGGCAAAATCCTGGAGGAAAACCTGGTTCAGTCTGCTTTCCACCAGACACTGTGAGATGAATTCCGCCTTTAAACAGGACATTAACCTAAAAAACAAGGCCAAATCTACACTGGAGTTGCTTACCAATAAGACAGTGAATGTTCCTGAGTGGCTGAGTTAGAGTTTTGACTTAAATCTACTTGAAAATCTATGGCAAGACCTGAAAATGATTGTCTAGAACCAGTCAACAACTCATTTGACAAGGCTTGAAGAATTTTGAAAATAATATACAGCAAATGTTGCACAACTCAGGTGTAAAAAGTCTTGTTTTCACTTTGTCACTATGGGGTATTGTGGGTAGATGGGCCAGAACATGGGATGTAGGTTGAAAGGTTAAGACTCAGTGCCATAGGAAGTAAGCACTGAGCTCTCAGAAAGGCGTGACAAACTTAATTTCCCAAGTGTCATCTTTGTCAAGGTCAGCTCCTTTAAGCAGATTGGTCTCGCCGTAGTTGAAGAGTTCTCTGGGATTCCTGAATGGAATAGCACCATTTATGTCAGGATTCTCCTCCTTCAATTTTCCATTGCTCCTTTATAACTTTACATTGAGTTAATTGGCTGTCATGGAGCCCACTCTTTACTTGTTGAAGTAATGTGTGTGTGTGTGTGTGTGTGTGTGTGTGTGTGTGTGTGTGTGTGTGTGTGTGTGTGTGTGTGTGTGTGTGTGTGTGTGTGTGTGTGTGTGTGTGTGTGTGTGTGTGTGTGTGTGTGTGTGTGTGTGTGTGTGTGTGTGTGTGTGTGTGTGTGTGTGTGTGTGTGTGTGTGTGTGTGTGTGTGTGTGTGCACGTGGGCTGTATGCCTGTGTGTGTGTGCGTATGTTACACACTCCTCGTCCGTCCCCGTCTCCATGTCGTCTTCAGCCCTTCGTTGAATGTTCATTACCCAGATTCCCCTGATTCCTCCTCTCCCTGTGAGCTGTGTAGCAGCCTGCTTTGTTCCCACCCAGCAGATGAGACAGTCTGGCCTCACCGTACATAACGCTCCTCAAACAGACGTGAAGAGGAATCACCTCCTAGACTCCCGCTATGGAGACAGGTGTTGTTAAACATTAAAGCACAGATCTTCATTCATGCTATGTCTGGCATATGGCTGGCTACCTGGGTGCTGTAGATGGACATTCCATGAATCGCTCAATCAATCAAGCAATAAATCAATAGATCCATTACTCAAGCAAGCAAGGAAGCAAGCTATCATAGTGTCTTTAAGTATGGTACTCTAAAAGATGAGTGGATTTTTGTGTGATCTTGAAGCCATTACAATGATCTACAGAGAAAAACATGTCCTTGAGATATTCACCAGACCAGACCAGACTGTCTGCAGTAACTACAGAAATGGAAGACGTTTAGGTGAGGTAATGTAGCATGTTGCCTTCGGGACTGTGTGTGGAAGATTTATTTATTTAACTGTATTTCACTGAATGTACACGCCAGACGGAGGTGTGCGTGTGTGTTTATAATATTATAATATTATGTACTGTTTGTGCAATATTGCTCTGACTTAATTGACACAAGCGTGCAGATGAAAGCAGTGAGTTGTCGAGGACGCCACACACACAAACAGGGTAATTATTATTACAGAGTAAGGCTATTGCCCTAGGTGCTGTTTGGAGAACAGGCGGAGAGAAAGAGAGGTGGAGAGATGCTGCACAGCCATGAAAAAATAACTGAATGTTTTATTCATCCCAGGGAAAGAGAGAGAGGACGAGGGAGAGATAGGAGACGAAACCAACCTTTCTTCAGTAATCCTCAGAGGATATGAGACAACTGTCGTGGTGTCACAGTAATCCATATACACACACCCCTGAAAATGGCCACACACTCACATAAACACACACTTACACAGCCTCAAAAACACCCCACCTTACAGATATGTCACCACGTCACCTGCCTCCTCAGATTCTATTTTCCACCTCATCTATCCTGACTCATACTGGTGTTGTACCTTCTATTCCCAATATCACAAGTAGATATTACTGTGAGGGGAGATGATGGGGTGTCTGTGTGTGATTATGGACCTTCCCTGCCTACCTCTGTAACTGGGCTCATCTCTCGCTCACCTGCCCATGTGCTGAGTAGAGCTACCGCAGTTATTGAAAAGTATCTCTCAATGATAAGGACTATGTGGAGCGTGTGTCCGTGTGCCTGCGTGTGTGCATGTGTGCGTGTTGAGTTGTGAGGATAACGTGTTTATGACCATGACAAACCATGGACAGGAGTGTGTGTTTGTTATGTACACTATGTTCATGTGACCTTGTTCTTGTTCTGACACTTTCATCATTTGATCTAAAAGCCAAGTAGCAGCAGCTCTCCAGTGGGTTATGCCTTTTAGCCAGTCCTCTATCCCTCCTGTTTTCATCTATTCAGCCACATGGGTATCTAGGGATACTTCAGCAGGCCATTAGCATCTTCTCTCCTCAATAACTTTGAACCACTCAATTACAGGTACTGGTAATGTTAGCACTGTCCTGGACTCAGGTACAACCTGCTACACATCAGTTGAGTGTGAGTGTGTTGAACGTCAACACTCAGAGAGGTGTGAGGACGACTCAGCTGCTAAAAAGTCTATTGAAGTTCCTCTGGTCTAACTGCTTGGCTGTTATTGATAATGGATGCTGTTAACAGCTTTAACTGGCTTTGTGTTGTTTTTGTGGAAATTGTTGAGAGAATCTGCATCACAACAGGTTCTCCCCAAACTTTTTTTGACCGATGACACGGTGGTTGATGCTCCGCAGGCTTTAAAATAGGATAATATGTAAATGATGCAGGAAGGAAGTGAATATTCAGAAGCTAATTCAACTACGATCTCTTTGCCTGCTCCAATATGGCGTCAATCTGCTGTGCATTAACAGTTAGCCCTGGGTGATCATTACCCAAGCACCCCCTCTGCGAGAGGCTGGTGCTGAGTAACTGCGGGAGGCTGGTGCTGAGTAAAAATCTTCTCCTCCACTCTCACCCGCTCCGGAATAAAGAAGGGAAGAAGAGAAGAGAGGAAGAGTGGGAAATGAAATGAAATCAAACTCCATGTTCTCTGTCTTCTTCCCCCCTCCCTCCCTTTACCACATGCCAGTCGCTGTGAGGCAGAGCGATGAAACTGTAATTATTTGTCACTTTTAATTGTCCTCTTCCAGACTCTCCGTTCATCAACGTCCCACACTAACATGTGGTTGTGGCCTTTTAGTTTGACCACTTTTTCCATTCTATAAAGAAAATGTTGCATTAAACTCCGATAAAATGCTAAACGCTTATTGTTTTGGTAATTGTTTTCAACTAGGCTCAGTCATGGAGCATAATATCTGAGATGAGAAGGCTCGGAATGCTATTAGACATTATTAACTCTCAATGGCTGCGTTCACTAACTGGTAATTTGACCAATCAGATCAGCCCTAAAAAATATATGATGTTTAAAGATCTGGTGTGTTTGGATAAAGACAAAATTGGGCTGCCTGTGTAAATTCAGCCATTGAGGGTGACACTAAACATCTCTGCTAAATTGTGTGTCTGCTTGAGTGTAGGCATGCATGTGTGTCTCAGTGCCGAGTACATCTGATAGTTCTACATGAATAAAATGTTGTACCATTCCAGTAAATCTGCTTGTTATAAATCCCCCTCCGTCCTCCTGTCTATGTGAAAAATACCCCAGGAAGGAGAGCTGATCAATCATTATGCCACAAACAGACTGCAGGTGACATGCTTACCAGTTGAACCACATGCAGCAATATATCAAGGGTGTGATAGGTATGTTAGAGAAGGAGAAGGGAAAGTCAGTTTTGAGTCACTCCAGAGTCACACACACTGTCTAAAACACACACTTTATTCCTGCTGTCCATGAGCGTCTGGCTGCCTGGGAAAATATAAATATATCACGCTTACATATACAGGTGCATGTGCATTCACACACACACACACACACACACACACACACACACACACACACACACACACACACACACACACACACACACACACACACACACACACACACACACACACATACAAGCTAGCATGTAATTACATGTACATTATGTGCACACATTCATATAAAGTACTTTCTCTCTTCTATAATTTGTCTGTGACGGACAAAAACACCATACCATTAACATACATTAAAACACAGAAACAGCCTGCATTGTTACCGCTGATGTTGGAAGATGAAGTCAGAGTGACCCCATAGGTCCTGCTCCTCTTCAGAGCCCTTCCATCACCTATTCTCTCTGCTCCACTGACTCTGTTGACAGTATGGATTACAGCACTATGTCCCTCTCTTCTCGCTCCCCTCTCTGAAACCCATTATACATATCAACACTCAAGCGATAGTGTAGTTAGAATATGTCAATCAAAAAAGACTTAGAGGGGGGAAATCACAGTTAAAAATAATTACTTTTCCAATATGGGACATTAGCATAATAGAGAAGTATTCCATGTGATATAATTAGGGGTATTATTAAGCAGGGGATGATTGGAAGCTTGGATCCTATTCAGCAATGACAGATGTGGTGTGATTGTGATGTCGTTGGCTGGCAGAGGGCTGTGCCAACCTACCTCTTGATAGCACAGAGTGGGGACAAAGCACTGAAGAGGAGAGGAGAGGAGAGGATGGGGGAGGAGAAGATGGGGAGGAGGAGGAGAGGATGGGGGAGGAGAGGAGAGGAGAGGAGAGGAGAGGAGAGGAGAGGAGAGGAGAGGAGAGGAGAGGAGAGGAGAGGAGAGGAGAGGAGAGGAGAGGAGAGGAGAGGAGAGGAGAGGAGGGGGAGAGGAGAGGAGAGGAGAGGAGAGGAGAGGAGAGGAGAGGAGAGGAGAGGAGAGTGGAGAGGAGAGGAGAGGAGAGGAGAGGAGAGGATGGGGGAGGAGGAGGAGGAGGAGAGGATGGGGGAGGAGAGGAGCCATCCTACTACTGCATCTTCTGTTCTTAGAGAGCCCTCAGGTCAGCCCAACCTCATCCACTGTGTCCCTCCTCCATGTCTCCTGGATTTAAAACAAACTTCTTAGGGATGCGATTGGATGACATTCTGGTTGTAAAGTGAAAACGTTAATGTCTGAACCACAGCATCCGAGAATGCAAAAGAAGTAGTGTCAACATTATTTCCCAGACCCAAGTAAACATTAGCTCCCAGGCCAATAACAGACCAGAAAGCTTAGAGAAAGAGTGTTACGTCCTGACCTTAGTTCCTTTTTTATGTCTCTGTTTTAGGTTGGTCGGGGCGTGAGTTGGGGTGGGCATTCTACAGTGCCTTGCGAAAGTATTCGGCCCCCTTGAACTTTGCGACCTTTTGCCACATTTCAGGCTTCAAACATAAAGATATAAAACTGTATTTTTTTGTGAAGAATCGACAACAAGTGGGACACAATCATGAAGTGGAACGACATTAATTGGATATTTCAAACTTTTTTAACAAATCAAAAACTGGAAAATTGGGCATGCAAAATTATTCAGCCCCTTTACTTTCAGTGCAGCAAATTCTCTCCAGAAGTTCAGTGAGGATCTCTGAATGATCCAATGTTGACCTAAATGACTAATGATGATAAATACAATCCACCTGTGTGTAATCAAGTCTCCGTATAAATGCACCTGCACTGTGATAGTCTCAAAGGTCCGTTAAAAGCGCAGAGAGCATCATGAAGAACAAGGAACACACCAGGCAGGTCCGAGATACTGTTGTGAAGACGTTTAAAGCCAGATTTGGATACAAAAAGATTTCCCAAGCTTTAAACATCCCAAGGAGCACTGTGCAAGCGATAATATTGAAATGGAAGGAGTATCAGACCACTGCAAATCTACCAAGACCTGGCCGTCCCTCTAAACTTTCAGCTCATACAAGGAGAAGACTGATCAGAGATGCAGCCAATAGGCCCATGATCACTCTGGATGAACTACAGAGATCTACAGCTGAGGTGGGAGACTCTGTCCATAGGACAACAATCAGTTGTATATTGCACAAATCTGGCCTTTATGGAAGAGTGGCAAGAAGAAAGCCATTTCTTAAAGATATCCATAAAAAGTGTTGTTTAAAGTTTGCCACAAGCCACCTGGGAGACACACCAAACATGTGGAAGAAGGTGCTCTGGTCAGATGAAACCAAAATTGAACTTTTTGGCAACAATGCAAAACGTTATGTTTGGCGTAAAAGCAACACAGCCCATAACCCTGAACACACCATCCCCACTGTCAAACATGGTGGTGGCAGCATCATGGTTTGGGCCTGCTTTTCTTCAGCAGGGACAGGGAAGATGGTTAAAATTGATGGGAAGATGGATGGAGCCAAATACAGGAACATTCTGGAAGAAAACCTGATGGAGTCTGCAAAAGACCTGAGACTGGGACGGAGATTTGTCTTCCAACAAGACAATGATCCAAAACATAAAGCAAAATCTACAATGAAATGGTTAAAAAATAAACATATCCAGGTGTTAGAAAGGCCAAGTCAAAGTCCAGACCTGAATCCAATCGAGAATATGTGGAAAGAACGGAAAACTGCTGTTCACAAATGCTCTCCATCCAACCTCACTGAGCTCGAGCTGTTTTGCAAGGAGGAATGGGAAAAAAGTTCACTCTCTCGATGTGCAAAACTGATAGAGACATACCCCAAGCGACTTACAGCTGTAATCGCAGCAAAAGGTGGCGCTACAAAGTATTAACTTAAGGGGGCTGAATAATTTTGCACGCCCAATTTTTCAGTTTTTGATTTGTTAAAAAAGTTTGAAATATCCAATAAATGTCGTTTCACTTCATGATTGTGTCCCACTTGTTGTTGATTCTTCACAAACAAATACAGTTTTATATCTTTATGTTTGAAGCCTGAAATGTGGCAAAAGGTCGCAAAGTTCAAGGGGGCCGAATACTTTTACAAGGCACTGTATGTTTTGTAGTCTAGATTTTGTATTTCTATGTGTTTGGCCTGGTATGGTTCCCAATCAGAGGCAGCTGGCAATCGTTGTCTCTGATTGAGAACCATACTTTGGCAGCCTGTGTTTCCACTATGATTTGTGGGTAGTTGTTTTCTGTTTAGTGTATGTCACCTTACAGAACTGTTTTGTTTCTTCAATTTCACTTTGTTATTTTGTTTTGTGCGTTCAGTCAAAATAAATTATGATGAACACTTACCACGCTGCATATTGGTCCGATATTTGCTACTCCTCTTCAGACGACGAAGAGATTTGTTACAAAGAGAGAGAGAAATTGGACAAACACCCCATTGAAACCCTGTATGCAGAGTTCTGTAGGATTATCCTACATGTCCAAAGGAAAACTATAAACAACACATGCAGGGCAGAATTAGGCCAATATCCACTAATAATAAAAACTCAAAAAAGAGCAATTAAGTTTTGGAAACATCTAAAATACAATGATATCATTACCAAGCCCTGTAATGCCAAGAGCTGAGCAAAGTACAGGCTAAGTGAGAAAACCTGGCTCCCTGTAGAGGAAAGGCTGTGAAACCTCGACAGTACACCATGGCAAACTATTTGACCATGGTTGCTGATCAAAACCTTAAAAAAACCTTGACAAAGTACAGGCTCAGTGAGCACAGCCTTGCCATTGAGAAGGGTAGACACAGGAAAACCTGGCTTCCTGTAGAGGAAAGGCTGTGAAACCACTGCACAACAGCAGAACCTGAGAGAGAGCTGCATTTCCTGACAAAATGTTTTTTAAATGTAACAATTAGAGACTATAATTTCCCCAAATTTGAAACCCTTATTCAAGGTTTCAAAGACCTCTCTGATGAGAGTAGGCTACCTGTCCTGTTGGGGGAGGACGCAGAGAGCTGTGGGTTGGCAGCGCACTACATCGCTGCCTGCCATAACATGAGGGACAGAGTCTGACAATCAACCTGCACATGTCCTCTACTGTATGCTTATTGTTATTGTTCAATGTATGCTTATTTTGACCCTTAGTTAGTGTTGTTACTGGTGTCCCGTTGACTATTTTGATTCTTAATATGTTCATATTGTAAATATCCAAAGTAAGCTTTGGCAATATGTACATTGTTACGTCATGCCAATAAAGCAGAGAGAGAAAGAGAGAGAAAGAGAGAGAAAAGAGAGAAAGAGAGAGAGAGAGAGAGAGAGAGAGAGAGAGAGAGAGTACAGTACTTAAACCATTTAGAACTAATTACCAGTAAAACAGCTCCATTATCTCCTGACCTGTGCCCACTTGGGTACATTATTTATTTTACCCATGGACCGAGCGCTCTGTAATTTGTTTTAATTAGTCCAAAAAGACTTCCTCCTACTGTACGTTCCCCTCTCTCGTTCTCTCTCTCCTGGGTTTAGTACAGGTCTGACCTTCAAAGGGGAATAGAGAGAAGAAGAAGAAAAACATGTAAAGTCTATTATTTTTACTTGATAAATGGTGTTTAAGATAATGTTGGATAAAGAATAGACTAACGTTCCTTGTATGCAGCCGGCCGGCGGGCCGGGGCACTGAGCTTTTTGAATGCTAATATATGCAGTGCTTGGCATTTGGCCATGCATACTTGCTTTCTAATGTAACGCAAAGTTGCAGGAGGCTACGTTTTATACAAAGGCTCCATTTGTCTGCTGAGAGGCTCGCAGTCAGAGAGGCAGTCTTCCTGCCGAGCTGGAAAAATAACCCGTTGCATTATGGTTCTTCAAGTCTAATCTTGCTGGTTTTAGAAAACCCCATGACACCAAGACAGGAGGCTGTTTGTGCTCCGTTTCTTTTGGCTAAACAAAGATACAGCTGATAATATCGCTGATCATTGAAATTCAGATCAACAGAATGGGAATTAGCATCCAGTGATGTTGTCTAGATCTAATTCATGTAAAATAAAAGCACTGCAGTGATCCTAAGGGCTAGAGAAGGGTTGTTATGACTGATGTGTATCATGTCATTACATTTGCATTACATTCAGTGTTTGTGTCACTAACTGTATATATTAGACAAGGGACATGGAGGTTGGGGTCTCTCTCTCTCTCTCTCTCTTGCTCTCTCTTTCTCTCTTTCTCTCTCTCTCTTGCTCTCTCCCTCCTTCTCTAGTGAAACAAAAGACAAATCAAAAATGTCCTTCACATCTCTGTAAATGGAGGGTAACGTTAGTTTCTACCTGGTGCCCCAGGTCTACATTTTCCCTGAATAGAAGGGAATAATGATGACTGGTCTCTGGGGCCTGATTTGAATAGACTAGGAGGGCTACTGCAGTTGCTGTCCATGGTGCTGAACACGCCAATGAGAGTGAGGGTGCTGTTCATAGTGATAACTACAATGGAGGGCCAAGGCATTAGCAGATTGGCCTGGTTACCCAGAATACACCACCTCATTTCATTGAGAATATGATGAGTGATTATTTAATTAACCACTCTCCTCTTCATTCCACCCTTTCCTCCATCTTCCTCCACCCCCCTCTCACATCCCTCTTTCTCGTCAGCAGGAGGAGACCCTCTCCCTGTGGCAGCCAGGGGGTGGATGATTTATAAATCCTGCTTGGTGCCGTAATGTTGACTTATTGGGAGGGTCTATAACAGAATAATGAATTAGCTAGGATTGAATGACAGACACACACACACAGGCCTGGTGGTAGGGAAAGCTATTCACAGTGCTGTGTAATCAGCAGAAAGATGCCATGGAAGGCTCTAATTACCGGTATCAGGGTGGTACGATAGTCAAAACCCCTTCTCTCTCCAAGGCTCTGTCTCCTCCCTGCACTAATACATGGCTGACATTAGATCACGTCAACACATCCAGGGAAGGGGGAGGGAGGAAGGAGGGATGAGCATTTACCGTCAGGTGACATCTAAAATTAACTTTGCATGGGATTGTCATGGTAGGATTACTGGTAAACATGGAGCCCCATAACATCACTGTTCAAAGAGAAAGTAATGGGTATTTGTGATGTGACTTCACAGAGCAGAGAGTATGAGTCAAAGGTTATGTGTAAGTGGCTACTATACTGTATGTGGTACCAGGGTATTTACACAGATGAGAGGGGAAAAGCTCTGATTTGATTAGCTACAACCCTCTCTGTCTACTCTCTCTCTGCGCTATTTGTTTTAGCGGTATCCACAGTTTTGGCACTGTGGCTTTTTGAGCTTTGCTATTGGTCTCTTTCTTTGCTGGCTTTTCTCCCACCTCTTAAGGAGACTCTTTGGGTAAGCTCGTTTAATATAAATGTCGCCAGAGATGTGGGAAAGAGGAGTGTGTTGGGTGAATATGCAAAACAAACAAAAAAGTGCAGGTGTTGTTTCTGCAGGAGACGCATAGTGATGTGATGAATGAAGTCGATTGGGGGCTTTGGTGGAAAGGGGCAAGTGTGTTGAGCCATGGGACAAATTTTAGTGCAGGGGTGGCAGTCCTTTTTGTACCGGGTCTGTCTGTAAAAAAAATTGCTCCTCAAAGGAGGTGTGTAAGGGTAGGCTGCTTGTTGTAAAAGCAGAAATTAACAACATGGGTTTTGTCTTTATAAATGTGTATGTGCCTAACAGAGGGACAGAGAGTGGTGCCAAGACTGGCCAGGTGGAGGTGGCTCCTGTCCCAAGTGTCATATAGAGGGAGGGTGCTGATAATCAACAACCTGGTGGCATCTTCCCTTTGGCATAAACTGGCTGTCCTCAACCCCTCCGTCGGTCTGCTTACAGACCTGCAACACAAGCTGGTGGACCTTTTCTGATCGGGCCATCACTGGCTGAGGGCGGCAGTGTTGCACATGACCGTCCACAAAGGAGGACAGGGCCTGGTGGAACTGGAGAGCAGGGTGGCTGCTTTCCTACTTAAGGCGGTGCAGAGACTGCTGTACCATACTGATGTTGGCTGGAGGGAACCAGCATGCGCTGCTGAGAGAGCTGTGGGAGGAGCCTATCTTCCAAAATCCAGCCATTGAGATTGGTACAGTCGGCCACCCTGCAGAGGCAACTGATGGCAACGGGTTAACTTAGGCTGGGTGACCTGCGACTGCTGGAAGAGGAGGGGTGGAAAACCCAGGAAGTCCTGGCACAACATACAGGAATAACGTCTCTTAGGCTGCTGGAGAGATTCCTGGAAGAGGTCCAGGAGGCACTGTCTGAGCCGGTAAGGGGGTGTTTGAGCGGCCAAAGGGAGAGGGGCCACCAATGTTTCCGCCACTGCTGGGGTCTGAAGGACCTGGGGAGTTAAAAGGGGTGGGAGGTAAAGCCCTCTACAATCTCTGCATTAAGGCACATCAGTGGCAGGGGGTATGTGGGGCGGAGAGTATGGTGGGTTTTAGATGGTGGGGGCTCTACAAACCCCCAGTACCAAAGAGGTCAGGGGACCTCCAGTGGAGGGTTCTACAGTACATGGAGCCCTGGCCACTAACAGCTGGTTGGCACGGGTTGAACCGGAAGTCGGGCAGGGGTGTCCTTTCTGTGTTATGAGAGAAACTGTGATTCATGTGTTTTCTGTGTGTGCCAGATTGTCTCTGTTGGAATCTGTGTGAGAGGTTGAGGGTGGTTTTTACTGTTGGGATGTTTATAATGGGGTACAGGTATTCAAATAAGGAGAAGGCCAAATGTGTTTTTGTTTTTTTCTGTTTGCTCAGGCAAAGTTGGCTATTTGGCTAACAAGGAGGAACAGGGTCAAAGGTGGGGGGATAACAGACCCTTTACTATTATTTAATGGGATGGTCTCTGCGCACCTTAGGGTGGGATTTGAGTTCTATAAAATGATAAAAAGTGTTTCAGGAAATATGATGTGTTGGAGGGGCTGTCTGTAGCTGGGGAAGATGTTTTGGATATACGGTTGAAGAAGTGGTGAGGTTTCTGTTATTGTGATCTGTGGTGTTGTTTTGTATTGTGGAGTAGAGCGCAAGGTGAGTATAGTACATGTATGCAGTACAGGATATATTTTTGGTGTTTTACTTTAGGGGGGGGTGGGCTTTAATGAAATGAGAATGTTTCATTAAAGAAAGACAAAAAGTCAAAGTCTCTCTCTCATCTCATATCAGACCTGTAAAAACACAGACGTAAACACACACACACACACACCATGGTGGCCGGGGTTCACACAAGATGCCTGCAGTGTCCCATTCCTCCAGCTCCTCTCTTGCTCCTCCAGCTCTGTTAATTTGCTGTTTTATTCTGTTTACAGCCCAGATATAATGACAAGAGACAGGAGCATTTATTCAAGCGAAGAGCTCCAGACCCCGTCTGCTCTCTCTAGAGAGAACACTTAGAAACACTCACACACTCAGACACACTGCAAATACTAACACACAGAGAGACAGACACACACACACACACACACACACACACACACACACACACACACACACACACACACACACAGACACACACTCGCACAAATGCATACACACACACACACACACACACAGCCATAAACACATACAGACACATGCACAAGCACACACAAACACAGACACACATGCACACACACGCACGCACGCACACATGCACAAACACACACACACACAAACACACACACTCACTGACACACAGACACACATACACAGACAGACACACATACACACATGCACAAAACACACACACACATACAGATACACACACACACACGCGCACAAACACACACACACACACACACTAACACACACACATTGTATTATATATTAAACACAAGCACTTGTTGACACATACATACACTGAGTGCACAAAACATTAGAACACCTGCTCCTTCCATGACCAGGTCAATCCAGGTGAAAGCTATGATCCCTTATTGATGTAACTTGTTACAGTTTTTTACAATCACTGTGGCACTAATTTCAGAACCTTGTGGTCATTTTTCAAAACTAGACACAAAACTCAAAATGGTCATCACTTGTAACACAGGCTGTCCAATGTTCAAAACATTGCATTGTGCATTTATATCTTTAAAGAAGCATTGCACTTGCAGAATCATTGGTTCAAATAACTAATTTATCATGAAATACCTTAGGAACATTCATTTAGATCACCAATAGTACCGATAGTTTCACTGTGTAGTTGTTCGTACAATCATTAAATTTTGTAGTACAAAATATGTGACACATGTTTCATTATGCTACTAAATGTAAATACATCAATGTAAAAGGACTAGAGAGGAATAGTAGAGAGAATACTACAGACAGTGGAATCATTGAACAAAATATGAAATTTATTGATGAAATACAATAAAATCACTCATAGGTTTCTTTGAATCAAAGCAAAAATATTTAGCTAAAAAAAGGAAAAAAAAATACAGGTAAACATCAACTCACCTAGCTTACTGTAAAAAGCTAAATAAAGGATTGATTACTGTACTTCTATATTTCTCTCAACCCTGTCTTGTGGATTTGGCCATAGGTTCTCATCCACATCACAATGGGTGTTGTCATTAGCCAAACATTTGGGGTAGAATCTTTGGACGAATCCAGGCCTGGCACTGGTCTGCCGTGATGTCATTGCATGCATCATCCATGGCCTGGAGAAGGGCGGCTTGTTCGTGAGGGCTCCTACAATATACCTTCCACCCCCATGTGGAGAAAAATTCCTCAATCAGATTTAGGTCTACAGACCTGATTTCGCTCATCAAGGAAGGTTACATTCGAACAGGGAATCATGTCATCAGCCTGCAACTCAATATATAGAGTATATAGAGTAGAGAGCATTAGATTCTGTCCGACCAAACATTAGAACGGGCAAGATGCGTAATCTAAGCAACTTTGACCGTGGTATGATTGTTGATGCCACACATGGTGATTCCAGCATCTCAGAAACAGCTACCTTTCTGTGATTTTTATGCACTACAGCCTCTAGAGTTTACAGAGAATGGTGCGATAAACAAAACACATTCAGTGAGCGGCAGTTTGGTGGCCAAAACACCTTGTTAATGAGAGAGGTCAAAGGAGAATGTCCAGACTCATTCAAGCTAACAGAAAGGCCACACATGCTCAAATAACAGCTGTTTAAAACAGTGGTGTGCAGAAGGGCATCTCTTAACGTACAACACCGTGAATAATTCAGGCTGTAGTCCAATTGGTTCATGTTCCACAGTAATTGGGGTCAATGGATCTCGTTATCCTGAAACTTTCATGATCTAAACATGGAATATTGTCGTCGGTTTCCATAGAACTATGCATTAAGAGTAATGCAACAGTTACTTATCATTGTGAGCAGTTGTATCAATTGATAGTTAGATCATTGTAATGAAATGAATAGACAGTCATTTCAGATGTAATGTGAGAATTGCATTTTGAAATGGAAATACTGTGATGTTATGTTGTGTCATTTTGAACATTTTAGTTCAATGAACAAATTATCTTAGCTTTATGTGTATTGTATCCAAGCAATTGGAAAACGTGTTAGAGTTTTGAAAAATTTGCATTTTGATCATTGGTTGTGAGTTTTGTATCTAGAGTTTTGAAAAATTACATCAAGGTTCCCGAAATTAGTGCCAAAGTGATTGTAAAAAACTGTAAATCCACTTCAATTAGTGCAGATGAAGGGGAGGAGACAGGTTAAAGAAACATTTTTGATCCATGAGACAATTGAGACATGGATTGAAGTGCCTTTCAACGGTGTATGGTAGTAGGTGCCAGGCGCACTGATTTGTGTCAAGAACTGCAACGCTGCTGGGTTTTTTACGCTCATCAGTTTCCCGTGTGCATCAAGAATGTTCCACCACCCAAACGACATCCAGCCAACTTGACACAACTGTGGGAAGCATTTTTTATTTTATTTTTTTATTTCACCTTTATTTAACTAAGTAGGCAAGTTGAGAACAAGTTCTCATTTACAATTGCAACCTGGCCAAGATAAAGCAAAGCAGTTCGACACATACAACAACACAGAGTTACACATGGAGTAATACAAACATACAGTCAATAATACAGTAGAAAAATAAGTCTATATACAATGTGAGCAAATGAGGCGAGATAAGGGAGGTAAAGGCAAAAAAAGACCATGGTGGTGAAGTAACTACAATATAGCAAGTAAAACACTGGAATGGTAGTTTTGCAGTGGAAGAATGTGCATGGTAGAGATAGAAATAATGGGGTGCAAAGGAGCTAAATAAATAAATAAATACAGTGGGGAAAGATGTAGTTGTTTGGGCTAAATTATAGATGGGCTATGTACAGGTGTAGTAATCTGTGAGCTGCTCTGACAGCTGGTGCTTAAAGCTAGTGAGGGAGATATGTGTTTCCAGTTTCCGAGATTTTTGTAGTTTGTTCCAGACATTGGCAGCAGAGAACTGGAAGGAGAGGCGGACAAAGGAAGAATTGGTTTTGGGGGTGACCAGTGAGATATACCTGCTGGAGCAGGTGCTACAAGTGGGTGCTGCTATGGTGAACTGTGAGCTGAGATAAGGAATGACTTTACCCAGCAGGGTCTAGTAGATGACCTGGAGCCAGTGGGTTTGGCGACGAGTATGAAGCGAGGGCCAGCCAACGAGAGCATACAGGTCGCAGTGGTGGGTAGTATATGGGGCTTTGGTGACAAAACGGATGGCACTGTGATAGACTGCGTCCAATTTATTGAGTAGGGTATTGGAGGCTATTTTATAAATGACATCGAGGATCAGTAGGATGGTCAGTTTTACAAAGGTATGTTTGGAAGCATGTGTGAAGGATGCTTTGTTGCGAAATAGGAAGCCAATTCTAGATTTAACTTTGGATTGGAGATGTTTGATGTGAGTCTGGAAGGAGAGTTTACAGTCTAACCAGACACTTAGGTATTTGTAGTTGTCCACATATTCTAAGTCAGACCTGTCCAGAGGAGTGATGCTAGACGGGCGGGCAGGTGCAGGCAGCGATCAGTTGAAGAACATGCATTTAGTTTTACTTGTATTTAAGAGCAATTGGAGGCCACAGAAGGAGAGTTGTATGGCATTGAAGCTCATCTGGAGGGTGGTTAACACAGTGTCCGTAGAAGGGCCAGAAGTATACAAAATGGTGTTGTCTGCGTAGAGGTGGATCAGAGACTCACCAGCAGCAAGAGCGACATCATTGATGTATACAGAGAAGAGAGTCGGTCCAAGAACCCTGAAGCCCCCTGCCAGAGGCAGCCCCATAGAGTTGGTGAACCAGCGAGGCAATCATTTGAGAAACCAAGTCTATCGGTCCCGATGAGGGTTCCAACTCCTGTCAGGAGCTACAATCACCTATCCGGACCCATTGTTTTACTGCCGATCCCGGAGCCCCTTCCGGAGCTAGTCAGGGAAGAGTTCAATCAGCCGACTGAGACCTACCGACCCGTTTTACTGCCCCGGAGCCCCACCGGGAGTAATCCAACTGGCACCTCCGTCTCGTCTCGTTACCTGAACGCCTGCTAATCACCCGCTAATCGTTAGCTGTCTTATCGGCTGCTATCTGAATAGATCTATCGGACAATTTTTCTTGGGTCACTATAACTATATCTATTTTGCCAATTGGATTGATCCCCTCTACCACACGGAACCCCACTAATCTACCATTTGAAACGCACAAGGTGGCTAAAAACAGACCTCCATCCTATGCTAGCTTTGTACCGTTGGCCCGGCTAGCTGTCTGAATGTCCGTTACCCCAACCACTCCAAACTGGACCCTTATGATCACTCGACAAAGCATGTCTCTCTTTAATGTAAATATGCCTTGTACATTGCTGTTCTGGTTAGTGTTAATTGGCTTATTTCACTGTAGAGCCTCTAGCCCTGCTCATTATACCTTATCCAACCTTTAAGTTCCACCACCCACACATGCGATGACATCACCTGGTTTCAATGATGTTTCTAGAGGCAATATCTCTCTCATCATCGCTCAATACCTAGATTTACCTCCAATGTATTCACATCCAACCATACCTTTGTCTGTACATTATACCTTGAAGATATTTTATCGCCCTCAGAAGCGTCCTTTTACTCTCTGTTCCGGACGTCCTAGACGACCATTTCTCATAGCTTTTAGCAATACCCTTATTCTACTCCTCCTCTGTTCCTCTGGTGATGTAGAGGTGAATCCAGGCCCTGCAGTGCCTAGCTCCTCTCCTATTCCCCAGGCGCTCCCTTTTGATGACTTCTGTAACTGTAATAGCCTTGGTTTCATGCATGTTAACATTAGAAGCCTCCTCCCTAAGTTTGTTTTATTCAATGCTTTAGCACACTGCGAACCCAGATGTTCTAGCCATGTCTGAATCCTGGCTTAGGAAGACCACCAGAAATTCTGAAATCTTCATCCCTAACGACAACATTTTCAGACAAGATAGAACGGCCAAAGGGGGCGGTGTTGCAATCTACTGCAGAGATAGCCTGCAGAGTTATGTCATACTAACCAGGTCTGTACCCAAACAATTTGAACTTCTACTTTTAAAAATCCACCTCTCTAAAAACAAGTCTCTCACCATTGCCGCCTGCTATAGACCACCCTCTGCCCCCAGCTGTGCTCTGGACACCATATATGAACTGATTGCCCCCCATCTATCTTCAGAGCCAGTGCTTCTAGGCGACCTAAACCTCCATTGTAAGGGGTTTAAACACTATTTCCCATGCTTGTTCAATGAACCATAAATAATAAATACACATGCACCTGTGGAACAGTCATTAAGACACGAACAGCTTACAGACGGTAGGCAATTAAGGTCACAGTTATGAGAACTTAGGACACTAAAAAGGCCTTTCTACTGACTCTGAAAAACACCAAATAAAGATGCCCAGGGTCCCTGCTCATCTGCGTGAACGTGCACTGTCGCTGGACCAGACAGGACTGGCAAAAAGTGCTCTTCACTGACGAGTCAGGGTTTTCTCTCACCAAGGGTTATGGTCGGATTCGCGTTTATCGTTTTGACCCCCTCTTTGTTCAGGGACACATTACTCAATTTCTGTTAGTCACATGTCTGTGGAACATGTTCATACAAATATTTACACATGTTAATAAGTTTGCTGAAAATAAACGCAGCTGACAGTGAGAGGACGTTACTTTTTTAGTTGAGTTAAGGTAGGGAACGTGGGGGTTTATGTACACACAAATTAGCTGTCAATGTTGTGCTCTACATACATGTACCACAATGCCTCCCAACATTATTTTAGTAGCTGGTCTGGTACATATACTGTAGTATCCCTACACATCACCTCGAAACAAAAATAAAATAAAAACAACAGTTCATGTAGATATGGCAGCAGGAACCGAAATACAGTAACAATGTCTATATCCCAAATTACACCCTATTCACTATGTAGGGCACTTTACTACTTTTCACCATGGCTTATAAGGCTCTGGTCAGAAGTAATGCACTAGGGAATAGGGTGACTTTTGGGAGACATTGTATATCTCTCCACCGCTGTGCTGTGCTGCTTCTAATAAGGAGAATTCATGTGATCAGTCCTGTGGGTAATTTATTAGAATCCTCAGCCTAATAAGTCTCTTTCAGGAGGCCTGTTCAAGAGTTCCAGAGAGCCTCTCTCCTCTATTGTTCCCAGGCTCATTGTTAAGAGGCTCTTTTGTAGCGCCGAGCATCCAGCCGTTCAGCCATAGTGTAGCTCTCTCTCACTACATCCTTCATCATTAGAAAAGGGGATACCTAGTCACTTGTACAACTGAATGCATTCAACTGAAATGTGTCTTCTGCATTTAACCCAACCCCTCTGAATCAGAGAGGTGCTGGAGGCTGCCTTAATCGACATCCACATCATCGGCACCGGGGGAACAGTGGGTTACCTGCCTTGCTCAGGAGCAGGAAAACAGATTTTTACCTTGTCAGCTCTGGGATTTGATCCAGCAACCTTTCGGTTACTGGCACAATGCTCCTAACCGCCAAGCTACCCCAACAGCCGCGAAGATACAGCTAGAGAAGAACCAGACCCAGGTCCACCTACACCTCCCTGGTGCTTCAGTCTCTGCTGCACCTTCATATGCCTGCCCTCTGTGTCTCCTGCGTTATGACAACTAGGGACAACTGGTTCAACTCCCTTTACTGAGGCAACACATCAACAACGTGTTACAGTTGTACAGTTATAGATCACAAAATAATCAGTGTAGTAAAATACAAGAGTCTCTTATTTCAACATGGTAGCATTAGAAACCTGCAAATGCTAACATCCAGGTATTTCTATGTCCCATGTCTACATATTGTTGTGTATATATTGGCATAACACTATCAATTCCCTCTGTCTCCTGTTCTCTGTTGTGGTGTGATCACATGACCAGGTTGGGTTCTGTAATCACATGTCATATGTATCCCAGATGACCAAGCTGCTGTGATGATGTGAGCAGATTGGCCACCTACTGTACTTGAGTCTAATAGCCCCCTGAGCCCTGGTCAAAAGTAGTGCACTTAATAGAGACGAGAGTGCCTTTTAGAACGCAAGCTAAATGCTATTTTAGAACACTGCAGTGTATCCAGGTGCTTCTGCCTAGAGGCAGACTACAAGCTGTGCAAGGGGGCCCCCCACACAACAAAGCATAGTAGAATATAGAAGGTGCAATTTCAAAAGTTGGTAGTGCATCAGCAGGGTTTCTATTGTTATGTCAATTCCTGACAGTCACTCAATTAGCCCATGTCAGCTAATGATTTGTAGATGGTAAGTTAATCTAGCCAACTATCAAACCTTCATGCCCAGGGGCCCTGACCTCCAAGGGGCCCCCATTGATTTTGTTAGTCAACCAGATATTGTATGAACATGGTATATGTCAAGCCAAAATTTGCAGAATTGGAGGACAACCAAACCTCACTTAGTGCCCCCCAAAAGGCTAGAGGCGGTGTGTGTAACAAGGGAAGTAATGAGGGACTCTGTGGTGTGTTGTGTGGAGTGGATACATGGAAAGTCCTCCTGTGTCCACATTCATCCATCTCAGAAGTAGAGTTCTATTCCAGCACAGCAGCTATCCTCTAAGGACAGCAATGATCTATAGAGCCACGTAACCAGAACAACTGGGACTACTTATGTCATCTGTTGTGGTGTTTTACCATAATACTGTAGGTCTGCTAGATCAGATATCTTTATCTTGGTTTCACATTCCATAATTAGAGTTAACTTTTTGACTGAAGAGTGCCAGCTAAACCAAGTTTTTATGGATATAAAAAAGGACTTTATCGAACAAAATTACCATTTGTAATGTAACTGGGACATTTTGGAGTGCCAACAGAAGAAGATCTTCAAAGGTAAGACATATATTATATCGCTATTTCTGACTTTCGTGCCTTTTTGAAATCTGACACCTTGGCTGGATTAACAACAAGTTAAGCTTTATTTTGATGTATTGCACTTGTGATTTCATGAAAGTTTAATATTTATAGCAATTTAACTTGAATTTGGCGTTCTGCCATTTCACCGGATGTTGGCCAGGTGGGAAGCTACCGTCCCACCTATCGCAAAGAAGATAATCCACTCGGTTTCCTTCCTTTAAAAATGCATACAAAATTAATCCCAAACATTACCAATAAATTTATCAAACAAGTCAATCAACGTTTATAATCAAACCTTAGGTACCATAATATGCAAAAACAATACAATTTAAGACGGAGAATCGTTATTGTCTTTACCGGAGATAAACAAAAAGAACGCGCTGTCTCGCCAAGCGCTTGGAAAACTACAGCCAAAATGGGAGCCACTTAGAAAAACTACAACTTCTCCCTCATTTTTCCAAAAACCAGCCTGAAACTCTTTCTAAAGACTGTTGACATCTAGTGGAAGCCCTAGAAACTGCAATCGGGGACGATTTCGCTCTATTATAAAAGTGCCAGAAATTGAAATCAGTTGTATGCTGATTTTTGTTTTGTTTTTGGTGATGGTTTGTCCTCTGGGTTTCGCCTGCCATTTCAGTTCTGTTATATACACAGACATTATTTTAACAGTTTTATAAACTTTAGAGTGTTTTCTATCCAAATATATCAATTAAATGCATATCCTAGCTTCTGGGCCTGAGTAGCAGGCAGTTTACTTTGGGCACACTTTTCATCCGGATGTCAAAATACTGGCCCCTATCCCAATGAAGTTTTAAGAAGATGTACAATGGCATTGGAAAGTATTCAGACCCCTTGACTTTTTCCACATTTTGTTACGTTACAGTCTTAATCTAAAATGTATTAAATAAATACAAATCCTCAGCAATCTACAGTGTACACAATACCCCATAATGACAAAGCAAAAACAGTTTTTTAGAATTTTGGAAAATGTATATATTTTTTTAAACAGAAATATCTTATTTACATAAGAATTCAGACCCATTGCTATGAGAATCAAAATTGAGCTCAGGTGAATTTGGTTTCCATTGATCATTCTTGAGATGTTTTTACAACTTGATTGGAGTCCGCCTGTGGTAAATTCAATTGACTGGACATGATTTGGAAAGGCACACACCTGGCAATGTAAGGTCCCACAGTTGACAGTGCATGTCAGAGAAAAAACCAAGCCATGAAGGAATAAGGAATTGTCTGTAGAGCTCTGAGACAGGACTGTGTCGAGGCACAGATCTAGGGAAGGGTACTACAACATTTCTACAGCATTGCCGAACACAAGAACACAGTGACCTCAGTGGTGCTTGCCTCGAAGTGAGCATAGAAGTGATTTAGCTCATCTGGTAGGCTCGTGTCACTGGGCAGCTCGCGGCTGTTCTTCCCTTTGTAGTCTGTAATAGTTTGCAGGCCCTGCCACATCCGACGAGCGTTGGAGCCGGTGTAGTGCGATTCAATCTTAGTCCTGTATTGACACTTTGTCTGTTTGATGGTTCATTGGAGGGATTTCTTATATGTTTCCCAGGTTAGAGTCCCGCACCTTGAAAGCGGCAGTATGTTGCCTGTAATCCATGGCTTCTGGTTGGGGTATGTACATACAGTCACTGTGGGGACGACGTCCTTGATGCACTTATTGATAAAGCCTGTGATGGATGTGGTGTACTCCTCAATACCATAGGAAGAATCCCAGAACATATTCCAGTCTGTGCTAGCAAAACAGTCCTGAATATTAGCATCTGCTTCATCTGACCACTTTTTTATAGACCGAGTCCTTGGTGCTTCCTGCTTTAATCTTTGCTTGTAAGCAGGTATCAGGAGGATAGAATTATGGTCAAATTTGCCAAATGGAGGGAGAGGGAGAGCTTTGTACACGTCTCTGTGTGTGGAGTAAAGGCGATCTAGAATGTTTTTCTTTCTGGTTGAGCATTTAACATGCTGATACAAATTAGGTAAAACTGATTTAAGTTTCCTTGCATTAAAGTCCCCGGCCACTAGGAGCGCCACCTCTGGGAGAGTGTTTTCCTGTTTGCTTATTTCCTTATACAGCTGACTGAGTGCGGTCTTAGAGCCAGAATCCGTCTGTGGTGGTAAATAAACAGCCGTGATAAAAATAGATGAAAACTCTCTTGGCAAATAGTGTGGTCTACAGCTATCATGACAAACTCTACTCGGGCGAGCAAAATCTAGAGACTTCCTTAGATTTCGTGCACCAGCTATTGTTTACAAATATACACAGACTGCCCCTCCTTATCTTACCGGAGTGTTCTGTTCTAGCCGGTGCAGCGTATGTCCCGCGAGCTGAGTGTTATCCATGTCGTCATTCAGCCATGATTCTGTGAAACATAAGATATTGAGGTGTTTGATGTCCCGTTGGTAGGATATCCGTGATCGTACCTCGTCTAATTTATTGTCCAAGGATAATAAATTGGCAAGTAATATTGAAAGTAATGGCAGATGTCCCACTCGCCGTCTGCGGATCCTTACAAGGCACCCCGCACTGTGTCCTCTATACCTGCACCTCTTTCTCTTGCCAATGACGGGGATTTCGGCCTTGTCGGGTGTCTGAAGTACATCCTGTGCCGCCTGCTTGTTTAAGAAAAAATCTTTGTCTAATCTGAGGTGAGTGATCGCTGTCCTGATATCCAGAAGCTCTGATTTGCCGTAAAATTTGGTGGCAGAAACATTATGTACAAAATAAGTTACAAATAGCTAGAAAAAGAACACATAATAGCACAATAGGTTGGGCGCCTGTAAAACGGCTGCCATTTCTTCTGGCGCCATCTTAATGTTTATATTGTTGCTCAGTGTAGTTCCTCCTGTCCATAGCACACACAGAGCAGTGTTGGGAGTATTATGTGGTAAAGTCCAAGAAGCCGTGGTTATTTACATTTACATTTAAGTCATTTAGCAGACGCTCTTATCCAGAGCGACTTACAAATATTATATATATAATATATAAGATATGTTGTCATGCATGGGGAGTTGTAAGGCCCAGTGAGTTAGCTGAGGCCTATATCATCCACAGTTCTCCAAAATATTTGCACAACTTCTTGCCTGATATGCTCTCCTCATACGCAATCATGAAATACACAAAGGAATGCCTCTGCTTTCAGCCTGGGTCTCTTCCCCAGAACCATTCCCAACTCTTTCTGTTAGTATTTCAAAGTTCACCCAGCAATGACAATTTATGCTGACGGGGATGGGAACGTTTTAATTGCAAGATCAGCTGCCTAAGAGGAGAGAGGAGCTCCAGCTCCACAAACGAAATGAAAAGCTCTATCAGCCGAGTGGAGGATGAGACGAAAGGAGGGAGAAAAGAAAGACAGAGGCACTTTAGCGGCACGCCAAGACTGAAGACTGAGCCTCTCCTCCTCTCCTCCATGGTCTTTGAGGAGCCACTCAATCAATACGATGCCTGACATCAAACCCATCACATCTCAGGCTTAACTCCCAACCCTCCATAAGGACAAACAGAGCAGAGAAAGGAGTCTCACTGTTGAGAGAGTCCATAGCTCCATGTAATATGGATGCTTCTTCACATAAAGTATCATTGCTCAAGCATCTTAGTAAGTCTATACTCTTCTGCTTCAGCTCAATTCCCACTGTTCAGACAGGAATCAGGGGTTAAAAAACTATAGCGAAGAGTTTAAACAGTAAACTGAATAAATGTACCGTATGTGACTGTGTGGTAGACCTGCGTAAGTGTCTAGCTATCTACTGTACTGAGAGAGGCCCCTTCTCAGCCTGCACTCACTCTCTCTCCAAATGATATGGAGAAGACCTTGTGAAGGTCTCTCACTGCTCCTGATCATTAACCAGGGGCTAAGAAAGGTCACCATCTCATAACTCAAAGGAACCTACAAGTCCCATAATCCACGGTGGTGTTGCAGCCTTGGAGGAGGACGGGCAAGATGACGCCTTGCTCCGCTACTGGGGGTCTCAGACATCACATGACAGCCATAACTCTTCATACGTGTAATATATCACATTATCACACATTTCAGCCATGGCTAACTCATGAATAATCCAGAGAGTCTAATTTATAGGCTAAATGTGTCGTGCACTACTAGCGCTCGTTTGACTTTGGTGATGGCCATGGCATGCAATGATAAATAGCCGTTTTGAATATCATGCCAGCTATTTGATTGCATGTCTGTGTTCAGCATAAGGTACGTTATGCTTCCACAGGGAGATTAATTGATGAGGTTAAGTTAATTTATATGTGTCATAAGGGTATGCACAGTGAAATAGTGGTGTCATAAGGGTATGCACAGTGAAATAGGGGTGTCATAAGGGTTTGCACAGTGAAATAGGGGTGTCATAAAGGTATGCACAGTGAAACAGGGGTGTCATAAAGGTATGCACAGTGAAATAGGGTATGCACAGTGAAATAGGCAGTGTCATAAGGGTATGCACAGTGAAATAGGGGTGTCATCGGGGTATGCACAGTGAAATAGTTATGTTATAAAGGTATGCACAAGGAAATAGGGGTGTCACAAGGGTATGCACAGTGAAATATGTGTGTCAGAAGGGTATGCACAGTGAAATAGGGGTGTCATAAGGGTATGCACAGTGAAATAGGGGTGTCATAAAGGTGTGCACAGTGAAACAGGGGTGTCATAAGGGTATGCACAGTGAAATAGGCATGTTATAAGGGTATGCACAAGGAAATAGGGGTGGCATAAGGGTATGCACAGTGACATGGGGTGTCACAAGTGTATGCCCAAGGAAATAGGGGTGTCATAAGGTTGTGCACAGTGAGATAGGGGTGTCAGAAAGGTATGCACAGTGAAACAGGGGTGTCATAAGGGTATGCACAGTGAAATAGGCATGTTATAAAGGTATGCACAAGGAAATAGGGGTGTCATAAGGGTATGCACAGTGACATAGGGGTGTCATAAGGGTATGCACAGGGAAATGGGGGTGTCACAAAGGTATGCACAGTGAAATAGGGGTGTCACAAGGATATGCACAGTGAAATAGGGGTGTCACAAGGGTATGCAGAGTGAAATAGGGGTGTCACAAGGATATGCACAGTGATGTAAACAACAATGAAATATGACAACCAGACAAGACAAAGAGAGAAGTGTGTTTTCTTAGCTCCGCTCCAATACATAAGATATCCATGATGATATATTAATTTTGCTCGGTATCCTTTCGATAATTTCTCTCCTCAAGCATGCCACATGGTGATCGATCACTAAAGGATTTTCCAATTTGTGCCATGAAATCTTCATGGCACTAGCACTTTGTCCATAAAGTGCATTTTCATGAATTGGTCCAAACATTTAGTCCCTCAAACATATTTATTGTCCAACTGCAACTGCAACACAAACCAGTATCTTTTGATTTTAGTGATCCATGTTATTGGCTTCCACTTGCACTGACAGGCTATTAATCTTGGGATGGTTTTTGTCCGGTGCAGCAGAGCGCTTGCTATCAGCAGGGCTAAATTAGTAGTCGGGCTTTGTGTCCCCACTTTAGCATGAAATTGAGCATCATTCTTGTATTCATCATCTTTAAACTCCTTATCTACCGCACGGCACCGCCTTTCAGAAACAATTTTTCTCTATGGAAAACACTGATAAAGATTCCCCTTCTTCTTAAAAATGAAACAAAAAAATGACTGAGGTTGTTGGGGTTTATCCTCTGTTTAATATGTGGTTGGTAACCTACAGGCTAGAGATCCATCCGAGGGGAACACACCACCACTCTGTAGTCCTCCTCATTGCTAAAAATAAAGGTGCCTTGACATTTGATGCGAGTGCCATCTGAAGCGGGCCATTGAACCCTTTTTGGTGCTATCTAGCACCATTTCTTCAAGTAGTGCACCTTTCGGTTTATTGTTAATTGTTGTTATACAACCCTTAGCCGTGGTATATTGGCCATATACCACAAACCCCGAGGTGCCTTATTGCTATTATAAACTGGATACCAACGTAATTATAGCAGTAAAAATAAATGTTTTGTCATACTGTTGGTATACGGTCTGATATATCATGGCTGTCAGCCAATCAGCATTCAGGGCTCGAACCACCCAGTTTATAATGTCCAATAAGACACCTGTATGTTCACTGGTCAGTGGGTAATAGCTAGTTGCGTGAACAATAATACAGCAAAAGCATTGCTGACGCATATTTTATTGAGCCCTAAATCAAATAGAATTCTTGAGATAAATGGATGTCAAATAGAATATATAATACATACTTGATAAAGGCCATTACCCACCAAATCAAACGAATGTACGCATTTACCCCTGATATATTTGTGCTGCTTTTAAAATGACTAATGATTTGGATGAAGAACAGAGTTTTAGTTTTGCATCATCCTCCTGAACATGTTGTTTTTTATTATTAATAACCTGCAGTCAAAATATGGCAGATTAGCTACGCCAGTATGATGATTCATATTTTGGCAAGGATGTGGCAATAAGGAAATACAAATAGCATAAAACGTTATAGCTAAAAATGTGGTATTTCTATCTATCTAGAAGACACTGTGCAGCACAGAGGCACATATTTACAAAGTGACTCTAACAAGGGCATGACTGCAGTTGCACAGTATCAGAGCTCACCTCAGATGAAACTGCAGTTTTGCCAAATTAGAGATGTTCTAATGAGCGTGTTACAGTAGAATGTTTCATTAGGGCCTGGTCCTCTGGAGGGATGGAAGATGTGGTAGTACAGAGCAGTGTGCTCCTCTGGGGCCATGGAGCAGTGGTTTTAGTGAGAGAGCAGACTGGTTGTGCTGCTCCTGTGTCGTCTATAGATCATCTGAGGACAGATCGATCACAGGGGTAATTCCATGCTATCTCTGCTTCAGCAACACAGAAACACCTATACAGTACCAGCCCTCTCCCTTCCTTTCTCCATCTCTCCCTCTCCCTTCCTTTCTCCATCTCTCCCTCTATCTCTCCCTTCCTTTCTCCATCTCTCCCTCTCCCTTTCTTTCTCCATCTCTCCCTCTCCCTTCCTCTCTCCCTCTCACCCTCTCCCTTCCTTTCTCCATCTCTCCCTCTCCCTTCCTTTCTCCATCTCTCCCTCTCTCCCTCTCCCTTCCTTTCTCCATCTCTCCCTCTCCCTTCCTTTCTCCATCTCTCCCTCTCCCTTCCTTTCTCCATCTCTCCCTCTATCTCTCCCTTCCTTTCTCCATCTCTCCCTCTCCCTTTCTTTCTCCATCTCTCCCTCTCCCTTCCTCTCTCCCTCTCACCCTCTCCCTTCCTTTCTCCATCTCTCCCTCTCCCTTCCTTTCTCCATCTCTCCCTCTCTCCCTCTCCCTTCCTTTCTCCATCTCTCCCTCTCCCTTCCTTTCTCCATCTCTCCCTCTATCTCTCCCTTCCTCTCTCCCTCTCACCCTCTCCATTTCCTTTCTCCATCTCTCCCTCTCTCTCCCTTCCTCTCTCCCCCTCTCCATCTCTCTCTCCCTCTCCCTTCCTTTCTCCATCTCTCCTTCTATCTCTCCCTTCCTCACTCCCTCTCTCCCTCCATCTCTCCCTTCCTATCTCCCTCTCTCCCGCTTTTTTCTCTCTCCCTCACTTCATACTGTGAGCCCCAATTTAAAGCTCTGTGTAATCGATACCTGTTTAGAGCAGACGTTTTGAGGGTGCAGATCCCGCATCGCCCCTCATTTCCTTTTATGAGAAGGCCCAAACTTCTGATTTCTATCCATGCGCCTGGCTACATGTGGAGTTATTGATAAACATGACACCTCTTTCTGACCTTCAGATTGCTTCTCTTCTCCACTCAACCTCGCCGCAACAGTTTGTAGATTGTGACGAATACTCCTGCAACCCTTCTAGAAGCTAATTAATTTGTGCTCTGTGGCAAACAGAAAATAGATGGAAACAGACTTGTGTCTGATTCGAAGACTGTCATGATAATTCTTTGTGTGTGTGTGTGTGTGTGTGTGTGTGTGTGTGTGTGTGTGTGTGTGTGTGTGTGTGTGTGTGTGTGTGTGTGTGTGTGTGTGTGTGTGTGTGTGTGTGTGTGTGTGTGTGTGTGTGTGTGCGTGCGTGCGTGTGTGTGTGTGCGTGTGCGTACTGTATGTTTATGTGTTCCACCCAGCAGCACAGGTGTGAATGTTTAATGTACTTTTTGACTGACATAGAACATGGTTTGGCCATCAAGCCTATATGTCACCACCGATAAATCCACTATAATTGAGAATTTCAATAAGCATTTTTCTACGGCTGGCCATGCTTTCTACCTGGCTACCCCTACCTCGGTCAACAGCACTGCACCCCCCACAGCAACTCGCCCAAGCCTTCCCCCTTCCTTCTCCCAAATCCAGTCAGCTGATGTTCTGAAAGAGCTGCAAAATCTGGACCCCTACAAACCAGCCGGGCTAGACAATCTGGACCCTTTCTTTCTAAAATTATTTGCCGAAATTGTTGCAAACCCCTATTACTAGCCTGTTCAACCTGTCTTTCGTGTCGTCTGATATTCCCAAAGATTGGAAAGCAGCTGGGTCATCCCCCTCTTCAAAGGCGTGGACACTCTTGACCCAAACTGCTACATACCTATATCTATCCTACCCTGCCATTCTAAGGTCTTCGAAAGCCAAGTCAACAAACAGATTACCGACCATTTTGAATCCCACCATACCTTCTCCGCTATGCAATCTGGTTTCAGAGCTGGTCATGGGTGCACCTCAGCCACGCTCAAGGACCTAAACAATATCTTAACCGCCATCGATAAGAAACAATACTGTGCAACCGTATTCATTGACCTGGCCAAGGCTTTCGACTCTGTCAATCACCACATCCTCATTGGCAGACTCGATAGACTTGGTTTCTCAAATGATTGCCTCGCCTGGTTCACCAACTACTTCTCTGATACAGTTCAGTTTGTCAAATCGGAGGGCCTGTTGTCTGGGCCTCTGGCAGTCTCTATGGGGGTGCCACAGGGTTCAATTATTGGACCGACTCTCTTCTCTGTATACATCAATGATGTCGTTCTTGCTGCTGGTGAGTCTCTGATCCACCTCTACGCAGATGACACCATCTGTATATTCTGGCCCGTCTTTGGACACTGTGTTAAAACCCTCCAGACGAGCTTCAATACCATACAACTCTCCTTATGTGGCCTCCAATTGCTCTTAAATGCGAGTAAAACTAAATGCATGCTCTTCAACTGATAGCTTCCCGCACTTGCCCGGCCGTCCAGCATCACTCCTCTGGACTGTTCTGACTTAGAATATGTGGACAACTACAAATACTTAGGTGTCTGGTTAGACTGTAAACTCTCCTTCCAGACTCACATCAAACATCTCCAATCCAAAGTTAAATCTAGAATTGGCTTCCTATTTCACAACAAAGCATCCTTCACTCATGCTGCCAAACATACCCTTGTAAAACTGACCATCCTACCTATCCTCGACTTCGGCGATGTCATTTATAAAATAGCCTCCAATACCCTACTCAATAAATTGGATGCAGTCTATCACAGTGCCATCCGTTTTGTCACCAAAGCCCCATATACTACCCACCACTGTGACCTGTATGCTCTTGTTGGCTGGCCCTCGCTTCATACTCATCGCCAAACCCACTGGCTCCAGGTCATCTACAAGACCCTGCTAGGTAAAGTCCCCCCTTATCTCAGCTCGCTGGTCACCATAGCAGCACCCACCTGTAGCACTCGCTCCAGCAGGTATATCTCTCTGGTCACCCCCAAAACCAATTCTTCCTTTGGCCGCCTCTCCTTCCAGTTCTCTGCTGCCAATGACTGTAACAAACTACAAAAATCTCTGAAACTGGAAACACATATCTCCCTCACTAGCTTTAAGCACCAGCTGTCAGAGCAGCTCACAGATTACTGCACCTGTACATAGCCCATCTATAATTTAGCCCAAACAACTACCTCTCCCCCTACTGTATTTATTTATTTATTTTGCTCCTTTGCATCTCATTATTTCTATATCTACTTTCCACATTCTTCCACTGCAAATCTACCATTCCAGTGTTTAACTTGCAATTTTGTATTTACTTTGCCACCATGGCCTTTTTTTTGCCTTTACCTCCCTTATCTCACCTAATTTGCTCACATTGTATATAGACTTATTTTTCTACTGTATTATTGACTGTTTTACTCCATGTGTAACCTGTGTTGTTTTCTGTGTTGAACTGCTTTTCTTTATCCCGGCCAGGTCGCAATTGTAAATGAGAACTTGTTCTCAACTAGACTACCTGGTTAAATAAAGATGAAATAAAATAAAATTCTACAGATCCCACTCCTTTATATACTATGTGTCTGATCTGTCTGTGTGTGTGTGTGTGTGTGTGTGTGTGTGTGTGTGTGTGTGTGTGTGTGTGTGTGTGTGTGTGTGTGTGTGTGTGTGTGTGTGTGTGTGTGTGTGCTGTGAATCCCCCAATTTGGATGGGAGAGGCAGAGCTGTTTTAGTCTAAATGAGCTCCCCCAGCGATTCCCTTTCTGCACAGATTGTTTCAGTCCTTATCCCTCCCTGTAGGTATACACACAACACAGATTTCCTGACCAGCCACAGCTCTCTCTACCACACACACATGCACACACACACACACACATGCACACCTACATACTGACATGGACATATTAATGTACAGAATGACCTTCATCTGAAATGGTTTTAGCCACATCTCTCACTAGATCTCCAGTTTAGAAGAAAACATTCAGGCTGATTCTCTGCCACATCATTGACATTCAAAGTGTACCATGGGCCAGATAGTTACATCACAAATGAGGTTGACAGAAGGTCTTTAAATTCTGCACAACCTTTGCTCAAACAAACCAATTGTTTACAAGACTGCTAATTAATTCATCAGTCTTAATTTACTGTAGATTTACAGCGCCAGGAAAATAATCAGTGATCCACGTTATGTGTACCTGGACAAATCCAGTCTACCACATTCAGCCAACACTTCCCCAAAAAGCTTGCTACAAAAAGGCACAGAGATGGGCTGAAATGTTTCATTGAATGACAAGTTAGTGGACCAAATACACCCACACACAAGAGGCAAATAAGGTACTACTCCTGTGCTGCAGACACACACAGAAAACAGGTGCATTCAGCCACCCACTTAACCAGCCCTGCATATAAGCTACAAAGACATACACAACACCTTGACACACATTCATACACACCACAGGAGGTTGGTGGCACCTTAATTGGGGAGGACAGGCACATGGTAATGGCTGGAGAGGGATAAGTGGAAAGGTATCAACAACATCCAACACATGGTTTCCATAGTTTCATGTGTTGGATGCCATTCCATCTGCTCCGTTCCAGACGTTATCATGAGCCGTCCTCTCCTCAGCAGCCTCCACTGGGAGACACACGTGTCCACACACACAAGTTCGCTCGCACACGGACACACAAAGCAAACACACTCTGCAGTTGTCTACCGATTGATATTCAGCTGATCACCGTGTTGTCGCAGTCCATTCTCTCAATCAGGGAGCTGGAGGAGGGCGGTAGAGGTGATGGTCTCCTTCAAATGGACTGGCACAGAAGTGCACCGAACACAGCGCTGAAAGTAACGATTTCAAATTGAAAAAAGAGCCACACACACAATAACAAAATAAATTGTAATATATATATATATATAATATAAAACAAATAAACTGCCCTTGACAATGATGGGTAAGGTATAAAAGGGGCTGGAGATTCAAACAAAACTCGTCACTCTCTAGCTTAGATGCCTTTTTTTCTCATCTGAATTTGGAAATTGACATACCTCTCTCTTTTTCTCTCTCCCTCTCTCTTCATCTCTCCCTCTCTCTTCCTTCTATATCCCTCTCTACCCCATCTCCTCCCTCCTTCCCTCTCTCTCTGGTCTGTATCATCTCATTGTGATGGGAGTCAGATGAGTTGAGAGAGAGAGAGAGAGAGAGAGAGAATCCTCAGCTCCACACAAAGACAATACTGGACCCAGCACCCGCCTGCCTGGCCACGCCATTCAATATGTGAGATGAGGCGTCTGCCACGTCAGCTTTGAAATGACAAATGCCACTGCTTTTAATGACAGGGATACCGCAGGCGAATGATTGAATGTGGAGTTACCCTCTGTGGAGGAGGAGGAGGAGGAGAAGGAGGGAGCGGGGTGAAAGAGAAGAGTAAGGAGGAAGACGATTGCTCATAAAGACGAGAAGACTGAAGGCGACTACAGAGACAGCTTGCAAATTTACACAACGTCTGATCTTGGGTTCAAAGTGAAGTTTATGAGCAGCGTGGTCATTCAGTGTAACTAAAGAGATATTGCACTTTTGGAAGCTTACATTTCTATACCAATGAATTGAGAGGCAGGACTGATTGTTAGGGACCATGTATATTACAATCTATTTCTTATATAACCTGGTTTACATCCTTTAGAAAATGCCAAAAATAAAACAGCAACTTAACCAATGTTTATTGACAGTACAGTATGCTCTCTTATGACCTCCAGCTCCTGCCTCACCCACAGCTGTACAGTCGATAGAAGCATAAGGTCCCAGGGAGAGCTGGGTAGTGTAGTCTAACACTGACCCCTGCCCTTGGTTCAAGGCCAAAGGATAAAGCAATGCTGATGAGCTCATTCATTCTGTACCTATGGCATATTCCCACAAAAAAATCCCTCTTTATTTACATGAAGGTCTTTGGTATAATCAGAGTTTGAAGGTCAATTGGCTGCACCATCACAAGCTGGCTTGGCCTAGAGATCAGATCTCTCTTCACTATACCCAAATCTGACCTAGAGACTCTGTGATCACTGAACAGCACATACAATGTTTAGGGAAAGTGTATCAAGATACGTTTGTGGTTACATTGAAACAACTTTCATCCCACGATGTTAATTGATGAAATGACGAGTCTCATATAGCTAGGAGTGCTGAGTCGGTCTACCCTGTACTTCAGCAGGGGTCTGTCTCTCTTCTGTTATTCTTTCTTTGCCTTCCTTTATCACCCTCATCTCTCACTCTGTTCCAAACAAACAAGCATACACACGAGCACACACACACACAGCGGCTGCACCATGTGAAAATACCCTCCCGTAGACTGCATTCCATTCCAAAGGTTAGACGAGCTGCAATGAAGAAAAAAACAAATATAGGAAACACACAGAACAATTCCACATCACTGTGCCTGGTGGACTCACTGTGGGAGGGAGGGAGGGAAACAACTTTGTATGGGAAAAAAAGAATAGGAAACTGGTAATGATCCCTCACTCCATTAGGGCTCTGCTGTCTGTTTCCGGCTGGAAGATGGCCTCGGCTGCCAGCTCCACAGCCCAGAACTGCCCAAGGGTCAAAGATCATCAGCAGTCCAGTGCAGTGGAACACACACACACACACACACACACACACACACACACACACACACACACACACATGGCACAGCATGATCGAGGTAAATTGTTTACAGCTTGAAGACAAAAGAAGACGGGGGAAAATCACTTTTCCTCTCAGGTCATTCAACTTTCAAATGTAAAAGTGGTTTTGAAAGTATAGTATAGCAAAAAATGTATGGGGCCATTTAGTTTGGCTTTGTCTGTTTTGCTCCTTCATTCTCTCCATGTCAGCTCTGGGGTACGTTGGGAATAATTTATCCGAGAGGGAGAAGAAGGAGGAGCAGGAGGAAGAGGAGGAGAAGGAGGATGCTCATCTACGAACAATGCAAACACAAAGTTGTTGTGTGAATGATTTGCCTCGGTGCTAGAGCATTGTTAACATTCACAGACAGATGCAACTATTCCCTGCCTGCCTGTATTCCAAATCAAATCAAATGTTTTTGGTCACATACACATGGTTAGCAGATGTTAATGCGAGTGTAGTGAAATGCTTGTGCTTCTAGTTCCGACAATGCAGTAATATCTAACAAGTAATCTAACAAATTCACAACAACTACCTCATACACACAAATGTAAGGGATGAATATGTACATATAAATATATGGATGAGCGATGGCCGTGCGGCATACGCAAGATGAGATGAGTGATATAGGATATGTAAACATTATTAAAATGGCCTCATTTAATGTGACTGATGAGAGGCAATGGCAAGATGCAGTAGATGGTAAAGAACAGTATATACATATGAGATGAGTAATCTAGGATATGTAAACATTATTAAAGTGGCGTTATTTAAGGTGACTAGTGATACCTTTATTAAGTCAATTTATTAAAGTGTCCAGAGATTTGAGTCTGTATGTTGAAAGCAGCCTCTATGTTAGTGATGGCTGTTTAACAGTCTGATGGCCTTGAGATAGAAGCTGTTTTTCAGTCTCTCCGTCCCAGCTTTGATGCACCTGTACTGACCTCGCCTTCTGGATGATAGCGGGGTAAACAGGCAGTGGCTCGGGTGGTTGTTGTCCTTGATGATCTTTATGGCTTCCTGTGACATCGGGTGCTGAAGGTGTCCTGGATGGCAGGTAGTTTGCCACCGGTGATGCGTTGTGCAGACTGCACTACCCTCTGGAGAGCCTTACGGTTGAGGGTGGTGCAGTTACCAGGCGGTGATACAGCCCGAAATTTAGTGACAAATTTCTTCAGCCTCCTTAGGTTGAAGAGGCGCTGTTGCGCCTTCTTCACCACACTGTCTGTATGTGTGGACCATTTCAGTTGGTCCGTAATGTGTACGCCAAGGAACATAAAACTTTCCACCTTCTCCACTGCTGTCCTGTCGATGTGGATGGGGGGATGCTCCCACTGCTGTCCTGTCGATGGGGATGGGGGGATGCTCCCACTGCTGTCCTGTCGATGTGGATGGGGGGATGCTCCCACTGCTGTCCTGTCGATGTGGATGGGGGGATGCTCCCACTGCTGTCCTGTCGATGTGGATGGGGGGATGCTCCCACTGCTGTCCCGTCGATGTGGATGGGGGGGATGCTCCCACTGCTGTCCCGCCAATGTGGATGGGGGGGAAGCTCCCACTGCTGTCCTGTCGATGTGGATGGGGGGATGCTCCCACTGCTGTCCTGTCGATGTGGATGGGGGATGATGTCCTGGATGTGGATGGGGGGATGCTCCCACTGCTGTCCTGTCGATGTGGATGGGGGGATGCTCCCACTGCTGTCCTGTCGATGTGGATGGGGGGATGCTCCCACTGCTGTCCCGTCGATGTGGATGGGGGGATGCTCCCACTGCTGTCCTGTCGATGTGGATGGGGGATGCTCCCACTGCTGTCCCGGGGGATGCTCCCACTGCTGTCCTGTCGATGTGGATGGGGGATGCTCCCACTGCTGTCCTGTCGATGTGGATGGGCGGCTGCTCCCACTGCTGTCCCGTCGATGTGGATGGGGGGATGCTCCCACTGCTGTCCCGTCGATGTGGATGGGGGGATGCTCCCACTACTGTCCCGTCGATGTGGATGGGGGGATGCTCCCACTGCTGTCCCTGTCGATGTGGATGGGGGATGCTCCCACTGCTGTCCTGTCGATGTGGATGGGGGGATGCTCCCACTGCTGTCCTGTCGATGTGGATGGGGGGATGCTCCCACTGCTGTCCTGTCGATGTGGATGGGGGGATGCTCCCACTGCTGTCCTGTCGATGTCCAGGGGATGGATGGGGGGGATGTCGATGTGGATGGGGGATGCTCCCACTGCTGTCGATGTGGATGGGGGGATGTCGATGTGGATGGGGGATGCTCCCACCACTGTCCCTCGATGTGGATGGGGGGATGCTCCCGATGTGGATGGGGGATGCTCCCACTGCTGTCCCGTCGATGTGGATGGGGGGATGCTCCCACTGCTGTCCTGTCGATGTGGATGGGGGGATGCTCCCACTGCTGTCCCGTCGATGTGGATGGGGGGATGCTCCCACTGCTGTCCTGTCGATGTGGATGGGGGGATGCTCCCACTGCTGTCCTGTCGATGTGGATGGGGGATGCTCCCACTGCTGTCCTGTCGATGTGGATGGGGGGATGCTCCCACTGCTGTCCTGTCGATGTGGATGGGGGGATGCTCCCACTGCTGTCCACTCGATGTGGATGGGGGATGCTCCCACTGCTGTCCTGTCGATGTGGATGGGGGGATGCTCCCACTGCTGTCCTGTCGATGTGTATGGGGGGATGCTCCCACTGCTGTCCCGTCGATGTGGATGGGGGGATGCTCCCACTACTGTCCCGTCGATGTGGATGGGGGGATGCTCCCACTACTGTCCCGTCGATGGAGATGGGGGGATGCTCCCACTGCTGTCCCGTCGATGTGGATGGGGGGATGCTCCCACTGCTGTACTGTCGATGTGGATGGTGGGATGCTCCCACTACTGTCCCGTCGATGTGGATGGGGGGATGCTCCCACTACTGTCCCGTCGATGTGGATGGGGGGATGCTCCCACTGCTGTCCCGTCGATGTGGATGGGGGGATGCTCCCACTGCTGTCCCGTCGATGTGGATGGGGGGATGCTCCCACTGCTGTACTGTCGATGTGGATGGTGGGATGCTCCCACTGCTGTCCCACTACTGTCCCGTCGATGTGGATGGGGGGATGCTCCCACTGCTGTACGATGTGGATGGGGGGATGTCCCACTGCTGTCCACTCGATGGGGATGGGGGATGCTCCCACTGCTGTCCACCGATGTGGATGGGGGGATGCTCCCACGATGTGGATGTGGGGGATGCTCCCACTGTCCACGATGTGGATGGGGGGATGTCCCTGTCGATGTGGATGGGGGGATGCTCCCACTGCTGTCCACTCGATGTGGATGGGGGATGCTCCCACTGCTGTCCACTCGATGTGGATGGGGGGATGCTCCCACTACTGTCCCGTCGATGTGGATGGGGGGATGCTCCCACTGCTGTTTCCTGAAGTCCACGATCATCTCCTTTGTTTTGTTGGCATTGAGTGAGAGGTTATTTTCCTGACACCACACTCTGAGAGCCCTCACCTCCTCCCTGTATGTAGGCTGTCTCGTCATTGTTTGGTAATCAAGTCTACCACTGTAGTGTTGTCTGCAAACTTGATGATTGAGTTGGAAGCGTGCATGGTCACGCAGTCATGGCTGAACAGGGAGTACAGGAGAGGGCTGAGAATGCACCCTTGTGGCCCCAGTGCTAAGGATCAGCAGGGTGGAGATTTTGTTTCATACCTTCACCACCTTGGGGTGACCCGTGAGAAAGTCCAGGTCCAGTTGCACAGGGCAGGGTTTGAGACCCAGGGTTTCGAGCTTAATGATGAGTTTGGAGGGTACTATGGTATTAAATGCTGAGCTGTAGTCAATGAACAGCATTCTTACATAGGTATTCCTCTTGTCCAGATGGAATAGGGCAATGTGCAGTGTGATGGAGATGCCATTGTCCGTGGACCTGTTGGGATGTTAAGCATATTGGACAGGGTCTAGGGTATCGGGTAGGGTGGAGGTGATATATGAGTATTTATGCTGCAGTAGTGTGTCGGGGGCTAGGGTCAGTTATATCTGGAGTATTTCCCCTGTCTTATCCTGTGTCCTGTGTGAATTTTAAGTTCTCTAATTATTTTCTCTTCTCTCTCTCTCTCTCTCTCTCTCTCTCTCTCTCTCTCTCTCTCTCTCTCTCTCAGAGGAGGAGGAGGAGGAGGACCTAAGCCCTAGGACCATGCCTCAGGACTACCTGGCCTGATGACTCCTTGCTGTTCCCAGTCCACCTGGCCGTGCTGCTGTTCCAGTTTCAACTGTTCTGTTTGCGGCTATGGAACCCTGACCTGTTCACCGGACGTGCTACCTGTCCCCTGTCCCAGACCTGCTGTTTTCAACTCTCTAGAGACAGCAGGAGCGGTAGAGATCCTCTGAATGTGATCGGCTATGAAAAGCCAACTGACATTTACTCCTGAGGTGCTGACCTGTTGCACACTTGACAACCACTGTGATTATTATTATTTGACCCTGTTGGTCATCTATGAACATCTGAACATCTTGGCCATGTTCTGTTATAATCTCCACCCGGCACAGCCAGGAGAGGCCTGGCCAACCCTCATAGCCTGGTTCCTCTCTAGGTTTCTTCCTAGGTTTTGGCTTTCTAGGGAGTTTTTCCGAGCCACCGTGCTTCTACACCTGCATTGCTTGCTGTTAAGGCTGGGTTTCTGTACAGCACTTTGAGATATCAGCTGATGAAAGAAGGGCTTTAGAAATCCATTTGATTTGATTTGATTTGATATGCTCCTTGACTAGTCTCTCAAAGCACTTCATGATGACAGAAGTGAGTGCAATGGGGTGATAGTCATTTAGTTCAGTTACCTTAGCTTTCTTGGAAAAAGGAGGACACCTAATTTTGTCCACCTTGTTATCTAGAGATTGGACATTGGCGAGTAATATGCTCGGGAGTGGTGGATGGTGTGCTTGCCTTCTGAGTCTGACCAGTAGGCCGCTCCGTCTGACTCTCGACTGCCTTGTCTCTCTCTCTCTCTCTCTCTCTCTCTCTCTCTCCCTCTCTCTGTGTGTGTATGCTAATGCTTCTCTAGCCCCTCCAGCCAAAATGGTGATTTTTTTTGTATCCTTCTTAAGTTAATCTTTGTGTGTTGGCTATGAAGCATCAATAGGCATATATATTCATTATTTGTTATCATATTCATTTCTATGTTAATGAGGACCGAGATCCTGATGAAAATCAGTTTTCCGTCCTTCAAGTAGAAATAAGTGGCAATCACATTTGTTTGGGGGGTTTGCTTTTAAATGAGAGAAGACATTTCTAACATACTGCGATGTGTGCTGTCTCCATTCCATATATCATATTGCACATTAATATGACAATGCAAATAATAATCTCTCCTTTCTCTCTCTCTCTCTCTCTCTCTCTCTCTCTCTCTCTCTCGTCTGCTGCTCACCACAGCTCTGTGACGTTACATTGATGAACCAACATTTGAGGAGAAAAGGGAGATGTTTGTTTGATAAGAATGTGATTGATGGGGTCTGCTAGAGCAACAGAATTCCAAAAACTGTTGTTCCTTTTGAAAGTTTATGAAAATGAGTAATGTGTGTGCTGAAATCTAAGAAATGAAAACTAGCTACAGTCCATTACATTTGCCACATGTATTAAAGATGGGGAGGGTGTAACAAACATTGAGTTGATGCCCTTCTTTGAGAGGTATTGGAAAACCTCCTTGGTCTTTGTGGTTGAATCTGTGTCATTCATTGCTCGGCTGAGGGACTTTACAGATAATTGTATGTGTGGGGTACAGAAAAGAGGTAGTCATTCCAAAATCATGTTAAACACTTTTATTGCACACAGAATGAGTCCATGCAACTTATTATGTGATTGTTTAGCAAAATTGTGCTCCTGAACGTATTTAGGTTTGCCATAATAAAGGCATAATAAAGGGGTTGAATACTTATTGACTCAAGGCATTTCAGATTTTCATTTTTAATGATTTGTCTAAAGAAAATTTAAACATAATTCTACTTTGACATTATGGAGTATTGAGTGTAAGCCAGTGACAAAACAACTGCATTTAATCCATTTTAAATTCAGGCTGTAACACAACAAAATGTGGAAAAAGTCAAGGGGTGTGAATACTTTCTGAAAGCATTGTATATTGTATATAAAAAAATATCATTCTGAGTATGTAAACAGTGGTGAATGTGCAGTAACTGTGTCCTCTCTCAGTGCCATTCAGTGTGGTGGTAATACCCACTGGACTGCTCCGTGGTGATTATACTTCCACAGTTCATTTTGTTCTCACACAAGCATGTTGAGTGGCTCATTGTAACGAGGAAGCATGTGACTTTAACACACACACACACACACACACACACACAAACACACACACACACACACACACACAAACACAAACACACACACACACACACACACACACACACACACACACACACACACACACACACACACACACACACACAAACACACAAACACACACACACACAAACACACAAACACACACACACACACAACGAGAATGAGAAGCAGAAGCGCTCTCTCTCTCTCTCTCTCTGTATAATTATTTCTATACCACCTACCCCCAAATTGAAAGAGTGAATATAGGCCTATATTTCGTCTGAATGCCGTCATTTAAGAGGCTTTTTATATGAGTAATAAAGCGAGGCTGCCACCCTCTTTCACTAAGGAGCCAATCAATTCCCGGGGAGGGAAAAACATCTGTTCCCAGTTGAAGAACTGGCTAACAAGAAATAGCGCCTTTTCACATGATAATGGAGTTTATAATGGGTTGGAATAGAGGATCTTGGATCTGATCTGGGATCTGTGGTGTAGAGAAACAGCAAGATGATTCCGCACACACACACTAAGGGAAGTGGGGGTTATTTGTAGCAGGCTCACCAGTACACCTAAATGCATTATCTAAACATCACTGAAACGTTACCTCAACGCATCACCTAAACATCACTGGAACGTTAACATAACACATCACCTAAACATCACTGGAAACGTTATCACATAACACATCACCTAAACACATGAAACATTACTCAACGAATCACCAAAACATCACTGAAACGTTCAACCATCACCTAAACGTTACCTCAACACATCACCTAAACATCACTGAAACGTTCCCTCAACGCATCACCAAAACATCACTGAAACGTTACCTCAACGCATCACCTAAACGTTACCTCAACACATCACCTAAACATCACTGAAACATTACCTCAACGAATCACCAAAACATCACTGAAACGTTACCTCAACGCATCACCTAAACATTACCTCAACACATCACCTAAACATCACTGAAACATTACCTCAACGCATCACCTAAACGTTACCTCAACACATCACCTAAACATCACTGAAACGTTACCTCAACGCATCACCTTAACATCACTGAAACATTACCTCAACAAATCACCTAAACATTACATAGACAGGAAAATTGTCTAAATGCATTGGCTTTTCTATTTAGTCATTGGACAACTGAGTCATCCTTCCATGTAGACCAAACGTGTGCTATGATGTTCCAATAAATTACTTCAATTACCAGTGTGGCTGTAACCATCATACTCAGTGAGGAACTGTTGATTTAGTCTCTCTCTCGTAAGGGATGGGTCACACAAGTAATCATGGTGGACCTTGTGACAGTAAAGGCCGTTAAATGTTCATCCCGGAGCTAGTATTGTCGTTTGATTAAATGTTTCTCTATCTTTGTGGGATTGTCTTTTTCTGTCTTTTCAGGGGCACTGCTAGAGTGTGAATATCCCTCTATAGTCTCTACTGCTCTATTGCTGGTAGAACTCATGGGTTTAAACAGTGGTATCACCTCAAGCCCTGCTGGCTCTGAGCTGGTACACTCTAATAACTGCTCCCATAAATGGCCAGTAAATCTGGGGCGATATAAAACACCAGCTTATGAGAGGCAATCATTTGGAAGCGGTCACTCTCCCAGCCCAGCTCCCCCAAAGCTGCACGGACGGATGGATGCTCTCTTTCTCTCTCACTCTCCCTTTCTCTTCTTTCTCTCTCTCTCTCTCTCTCTCACTCTCTCACTCTCTCCACTCTCCACTCTCCACTCTCCTCTCCACTCTCCTCTCCACTCTCAACTCCGCTCGGTGCCTGAGTTCACACCTAAATTACTGCAGGCACTGCTGCAGAAGCTGAACTACACCTGCAGGCTTGACTGGAAAGGTCAACAAGCTGCTTAAAATGAAGAATAGCATAGGAGATACCGGAGTAATCTACTCTCCCATCTTCTCTTTCTCTCTCTCATCTCTCACTCCTCCACGCTCCATGCACAGTTTAATCTCGTTTAGATTTCTGGTTTTGGTATGTCTGTCTGTCTGTCTGTCTGTCTGTGTCTCTGTCTGTCTGTCTGTCTGTCTGTCTGTGTCTCACTCTCTGATCTCTCTCTCTCTCTCTCTCTCTGTTATCTCTCTCTCGGTGTGTTTCTCTCTCTCTCTCTCTCTCTCTGTTATCTCTCTCTCGGTGTGTTGTCTCTCTCTCTCTCTCTCTCTCTGTTATCTCTCTCTCTCTCTGTGTTATCTCTCTCTGTGTTATCTCTCTCTCTCTGTTATCTCTCTCTCTCTCTCTCTGTGTTATCTCTCTGTGTGTTATCTCTCTCTCTCTCTCTGTTATCTCTCTCTCGGTATGTTATCTCTCTCTCCCTCTCTGTTATATCTCTCTTTCTGTGGACACATGTACAGTATATAGGTGTTGTTAGTGTCTCAGACAAACTGAGGGTATTGACTTCATGAATCTGCCGCACTCTGCTAGATTCTGCGTCTCCCCTCTTATTCTCTCACTCGCTCTTTCTCTCCCTTACATGCTTCTTTCTCTCCTTTGCTTTCCTTCTCTTTTTTCCCTCTGTTCCCGCCACACGCTCTACAGTGCTTTATCTCTGGCTTGCCGTGGGCAGAATATCAAACAGGTCGTTCCTCATGTCTTTCTGCTTCTGTCCTCAGTTTCTTTCACCAAATAATAGAAACGAAAAATACAAATAACATTAATCTACTATTCCCTTTCATACATTCGGTTCCCTTTTCTCTCTCTCTCTCTCTCTCTCTCTCTCTCTCTCGCTCTCTCTCTCTCTCTCTCTCTCTCTCTCTAACACATGCACACATTTGTTGTTTATCACAAGCACGGGCTTCAAAACAAGCACGTCAAAGAAAGTCACTGGGATCAAACAGTGGAAGAGGAAAAGCTTCGTCTGACATTTTAGAAAATGTAAGCAACTACAAATTAGTGAGCAGAAAGTCACTAAAATGTCTCAATCATTTATTAGAACTTTGGCTTGGCACCAAAGCGCTAGATAGAGGACTCACCGTTGAGGCAATCGACATTTTGAAGTAGTCAATTTTCTTCTTCAGGATTGGTTGATCCCTCCTGGTGACCCGGTTGGACATGACTCCAACCATGAGGGATCAACCAAGGAATTTGGAAATCCCACCCAGTTGACTACATTAAAATGTTGGTAGACCTCAATGGCTTTGCCCATGTTAAGACAGCCTTTTGGACACTAGAGGTCTCTATCATTCTCTATGCTTGGCACCCAGATCATCTTATGACTTATGGCGGAGTCTTACAGAATGCTGTTGCCCCCTAGTGCTGGGACTGCACAGTGCAGGCTGCACACACACACACACACACACACACACACACACGCACGCACGCACGCACGCACGCACGCACGCACACGCACGCACACACACACACACACACACACACACACACACACACACACACACACACACACACACACACACACACACCAACATAACCGTAGCTAGAGGTTTAAAAGAGGGATTGGGAAATACAGCTGTAGAGACTGATAAAGCCCACACATTCACACATGTAAACCAGGTAAGAAAGGTGTCTGCAGGTCAGGAAGACATCTGTAGTGTATGTTCCCGCTTCCCTCATTATAACACCACCCACTGCCTGACCTGAACTTCTACCAGCCACACACACACTCATGCATGCACACATGCACACACACAATTCAAATCTCATTATTTGCACGTGTGTGTATGCTTACCTTATTGCATCAGGTCAAATATACATGGACCATTCTGTACCCTTCCACCTCTCATCCCTCTTCCGTCCATCTCACCTCCTTTCCCTCCTTTACCAATCTTCTTGCCTTGCCCCTCATCCTCCTCTCCTGTATACTGAGAAGCAGAATGCAGAAAATACACATATAAAACAAGCTGAACGAGCAGCGGATCCATCAGGAGATTCATAGCATCATAACACATCTTCCTAAATGATGCGTCTGTCTGGGACCCAACAGCCAGATGTGATTTGTGCTCAGTAATGTGTGAATCTAGATATGTCGGGAGGGACACAGGCAGGGAGACAGAAACACCACACCCCATCAGCTCCAGTGTTACGCTTCAACCTGCTTCCCACACGTCTAGATTTAATGGGTTGATATAGAGGCATATGGCTGGCTCACTCAGCCTTACATACCGTACAGTGACTTACAGCTGGGAGTGAACCCTCTCTATACATCCTCTTGTAGCTACTGCTGTTAGATACTGTACATAAACACTCAGAGAGCGAGAGAGAAAAGAGAGAGAGAGAGAGAGAGAGAGAGAGAGAGAGAGAGAGATAATATGATATTTGTAATGTCTTTATTGTTTTGAAACTTCTGTATGTGTAATGTTTTCCGTTAATTTTTATTGTTTATTTCACTTCTGTATATTATTTACCTCACTTGCTTTGGCAATGTTAACACATGTTTCCCATGCCAATAAAGCCCCTTGAATTGAATCGAATTGAGAGAGTTTGCGAGAGAGAGAGAGTGAGAGAGAGAGAGAGAGAGAGAGAGAGAGAGACTCTCCCCTCCAGTTTAGCTGGCAAACAAGCTTTCTACTATCTAGCTTAGGTCTATCTCTACTCACACGTAGGATCCCCTTCAATAATCAGACCAAATCTCTCTAGCTACCTCTTCTCCTCCTTACCCCTCTCCTCCTCTTTCCTCTCCTCCACTCCCTCCTTTCTTCTCTCCTCTCCTCTTCTCTCCTCCCCTCCACCCCTCTCCTTTTCTCTCTTCTCTGAGTGGTCTTTCAGATCCAGTCAGACGCTTGAGGTAGAGGAGGGCTCTGAGACACAAACATCTCTCCTGATCAGCTGTGCAATCAGACAGCCGCCTCCCATCCTGACAGTGATAAATATGGCTCTTAATGTCCTGCTGCTCCCTGATCATTGCATTTCGCTGCAATTTAGACGAGCGTCACACCGAGAGACGGCTACCATGACAATTAACATCAAACAGGGCTCAGTGTGGTGTAGTGTGGTGTGGTGTGGTATAGTGTACAACTCAGCTTGGCTCACTGTACTGTGCTGTGGAGGGAGTCTGTGTGAGAAGTCCAAAAGTCACTGACAGTTAGAGGAAAATAAAGACACATATGTGCATCAGTTGTAGAACCTGAGTATGTACAGGTCCTCAGAGGCTGACATCACTCACACAGACTTGGTTTACAATTTAGGAGATGCTCCTATCCAGAGCATCTTACGCTAGTGAATGCATGTATTTTCATACTGGACCCTTGTGGGAATCAAACCCACAACCCAGGCACTGCAAGCACCACTTTCTACCATCTGAGCTACTGTCTGTCTACCACAGTCAGACATTTTGACAGAGGTTTGATAGATCTACTCAAGTTACACTTATTGTTGAGCTCAGTTATCAAATACCTCTGGTACATACCAGAGATGTATGTACCAGAGTTTTATCAAGGTCCTGCCAAGTACATATAAATGGTTTACTTAGATATGAGGATATGGCCCAGTCTAACAAGGTGTCTTTGTGACCTTAATAAATGTATTAAACAACAATCTGGGAAAGTAAATGGCATGTTGTTGGATCCCTGCTGCTGAGTCTGATCATTAGTGATACAAGAACATTTACCAGAGATAACTGCTCTCTCTGGCTGAATCTCACAGATATGTGTTTTTAAGTATCTCCGGCCTAGTACAATGTGCCAGGTGTATGTTATAATACTCTGCCCAGGGGAACTATCTCTCAACGATCTACTGAAAATGTGTGCATGTTGATGGAAAACTGTGTGTGTGTGTGTGTGTGTGTGTGTGTGTGTGTGTGTGTGTGTGTGTGTGTGTGTGTGTGTGTGTGTGTGTGTGTGTGTGTGTGTGTGTGTGTGTGTGTGTGTGTGTGTGTGTGTGTGTGTGTGTGTGTGTGTGTGTGTGTGTGTGTGTGCGTGCAATATGAATAAAGACCACCTGCAACAGTTCAAGCATTAATAGAACATGTGCCACGTGAATATGTAGACAGCCAGCCAATGATGACCCAAAAGGCTGTTATAGTAGAGTCTTTGTGCTTTGTGGAAGCTTAATGTGGGTATTAACTGGCTTTGTTCTGTTCTTTGTGCATATGAGATGTCTCCCTCTCTTCCTGGCTCTCCTTCTCCGTACAGCCGTGTCAGACAGGCAGGTAGGCAGGCGTGCTCTCTCTCCCCCAGCCCGAGGCTGGCTCCTGGGCATGGCAGCCTTAACCCTGTTGTGTACTGAGGGCTGGAGCCTCATGGAACACTGCTCTCCAAAGTGGGTTGGAGAACACATCAATATTGAAACACGTCAAGCTTATAAGAAAATAAATACTTAATTCAAACAAAAAACCTGCCCAGTTTACCTGCTGTCTGCCATCTCCTGCCCACAACAAAGATCCTATCTGACACTGCCTGGTCTGTACGCTGTCAAGTAAAGGAAAACTCTCTCTCTATGGCTGGACGGACTATCAGGCATAAGGCCTTAGTGCTGTAAGGTATTTATGAAGGGAAAACCATGTTGTGATGTTCACTGAGATGTTCACCGTGATGTTCACCGTGATGTTCATTACATTCTAGTAACACTGAGGAGAATAGAAGGGAGGGTAGAGAGAAGCTGGAGAAGCAGACAGGAAACACAGGGAAACAGACAGTAGGAGGTACAGGGGAGCACAGGGAGAGAGAGACCACAGAAAGATCACAGGGAGCAGGATGGGAGCTCTGTGAGAGGGCTGGGAAATCTGGAGGAATTCATACTGAGTCACTGACTCTCCCTCAGTAAGAATGTTGTACTGTACTGAGCAGGAGAGTGGCGACGCTCTGCACACATACACGCATACGTGTGCGCTCATGCAGACAAACACTACACACACACAACCACGAACACAGGCACACACATACGCGAACATACACACATACCCACAAAGGTACGCACACACCCAGCATTTCCCTGCACTGCGGGGTCGGTAAGAGGGGTAGCTCAGCTGAAACTCCAACATGAGAGGAGAACAGGCTGCTGTTGTATTAGTGTTCCCCACCATATCTCCTCTGGCCTGAAGCCGACCCTGCTGAGTTTATGAAGACAGATCCCCCAACACCACTGCAACCATCAGTAACCACACAGCACCACTCTATGGTCCGAGCTACCGCCCACCATCCCTTTCCAACAGACAGAGAGTAAGGGACATGGTGTCACAGCAGCAGTGAAGCGGCCTTCTTATATTACATGGTTAGAGGGTTCTACGTTCAGTCTGTGTTATTATGTTCAGTCTGTGTTATTATTACTCTTCTAATGGCAAAATAAAGACAAAGTGTAATCCAATGGATCCATCGTGAGGTGGAGCTGGACTGGAGCTGAGTTGAGTGAGTTATCGTCATCCTCTCTGCCCCATTCCTTCCTTTCCTCTCCCCCAAACTCCATCCCTTCTTCACCCTCCCCCTCCCTCCCTCCCTCTCCCTCCTCCCTTTCCTCCCCTTCTCTCCCTCCCGCTCGCTCACCTCACAGCGGCCCATCAGGCTAATCCACAGTGACATCACATTACCGCCAGCGCTCACGCCAGTCCCGTCCCTCCACGGGCTACGTTAATTAGGTTTGGACCAGCTAATGCTACATCCACAGAGAAGGAATGCAAACAGCTGTCAGGAACATAATACATATACACACACACACACACACACACACACACACATACACACACAGAGAGAGACACAGACACAGACACAGATACACACCCACAGAGACACAGACACAGATACACACCCACAGAGACACAGACACAGATACACACCCACAGAGACACAGACACAGATACACACCCACACACACACACACACACACATCACAAACACGTATACACAGACGTTCGCACACGCACACACTCCCACACAAACACACATAACCACACACAGCAACACACTCACCTGTGCAGTACCACACCAACTCATTCCATATACATAATTTTACAGGCTTTCATTGCTGGCCTGAATGGTTTCAACACATAACCACATGGTCCAGGTATAAAGACTCCTACTGTGGACTGCAGGGAAATCAATCATCTATTCATTCGCCTTATGGCTGTCTTATCACTGAATTAAAGGCTGTCAGGGTCTAGGCAGGCCCCACTCTACAGATGGAATGAAGGAGAGGATGTTGAACCAACGGCATGTGTGTGCGTGTTTACAAGCTGTCCTCCCTCCACTTCCCCACCACCTCCAACCTGTCCTGTCCTGTGCAGCCAGCCAGTGGACATGCACTGACCCGCCCCCTCAATTACCCAGTGTCAACCTCCATTAGAGAGCCAGTCAGAGGGGCCACAGTGCAGTCATAGATTAGTCCAGCAAAGTCAATGATTGTGTTATAGACCTGGTGCCTTACTGGGTCAACTCTATTATAGATGTATGACAGTATGCAGATGAAAGGAATCTGATTCAATCCTCTCTTTCTTTCTTTCTTTCTTTCACTTTCTTTCTTTGTGTCCTTCCTCAAGATCTTCATCTAGCTCTCCTTTCCCGTCTCCTCTCTCTCTTTCTCTTCTTCCTCTCCTCTTTCCTGCGATTCTGTCAAGATTGAATTACAGTATTACACCACGTCCTGATTCAACTTTGACGGCTGCAATGATTTCCGCCTCCTTCCTCAATGGCAGTTTCCAATATTAACATTGATTCAGTGTAAATGTGGCATTTGTATTCATCATAAGGGAATGAGCTTAAAGACAATGGATGGGAGTCTTATCCCAGCTGGCTCTTGTGCCTATGCCAGGACCCACTGTCCCCTATAATTCAGTGTGGAGATGATCTGGACCCCTATCCACAAGTACCGCTGGAGGGCACACGTTATAATGCAGCAGACAACTGGTGAATTCAAAATTTATTCCATTTATAAAGGCATTGATACATGCCTCCCTTAGTCTAGTCATAGCTGATAAGATACTCGAAGCAGAACATACATATCAAATCCATACAAATACACAGGGAGAGAGAGAAACACGTACACACGTGAAAAACCAAGTGTTATCCATTAAAGAGAAAGAGAGAGGGATCATATGTTTATGAGATGGGAGTCATCATTCTGCCTAATGTTTATTTGCTGTGGGGAGGGAGGAGGGGATGAGGAGGGGACGAGGAGGGAGGCAGAGCGACAAATGTGCTGACGAGACTAAGGCGCATTAGCAGGTAGGAAAAGGTGTTAAAACCTCAGACTCAATCATTTAGGTAATGTCCCGTTCATTTTAGATTCATGGCTTGCAGTAGTTTTTACTGATCGACTGCGCACCGTAAATCTCAGGCTGCCCATTATCCACCAACGTTTTAGTTGGGGTTTTTTGGGTGGTGTTTCTCTTGGGTTTTCAGAAAAAACTCTAGGTAAAGGATTCAATTATGTGTTTTAATTATTTATTGACTTAGTTCAATGAGAGAAAAGCTACTGTATTAAAGAAGAGGCCAAATGTGATGGTCGTTTCTCATGGGGCAATGCAGGCCAAGTGAAATGTATAGCAATATTAGGATATCTGATTGTGACTCAGTCCAATCAAGAGGCAGTTAAAACTGTGACATCAGACAGGATGAGGGAGTTATTGTTACATTAACATGAAAAGGAGTCTGTTTAAAAATCGTTGATTTTACAAATACATGTAGGCGGCCCATTCCATACAACTGCATTTGAACTGAGCTTATGTAGTTACTGTATAGCTCATTCTAATCCTTCAGATGGCAAAGTCAGTGTGTGGCAGGCAGTGTGTGGCAGGCAGTGTGTGGCAGTCAGTATGTGGCAGGCAGTGTGTGGCAGGCAGTGTGTGGCAGGCAGTGTGTGGCAGGCAGTGTGTGGCAGTCAGTGTGTGGCAGTCAGTATGTGGCAGGCAGTGTGTGGCAGGCAGTGTGTGGCAGGCAGTGTGTGGCAGGCAGTGTGTGGCAGTCAGTATGTGGCAGGCAGTGTGTGGCAGGCAGTGTGTGGCAGGCAGTGTGTGGCAGTCAGTGTGTGGCAGGCAGTGTGTGGCAGGCAGTGTGTGGCAGGCAGTATGTGGCAGGCAGTGTGAGGCAGGCAGTGTGTGGCAGGCAGTGTGTGGCAGGCAGTGTGTGGCAGGCAGTGTGAGGCAGGCAGTGTGTGGCAGGCAGTGTGTGGCAGGCAGTGTGAGGCAGGCAGTGTGTGGCAGGCAGTGTGTGGCAGGCAGTGTGTGGCAGGCAGTGTGTGGCAGGCAGTGTGACGGCTACAGCCTGCTTTAACCAAAGTACATCTGATTCTGAGGCAGTAGGGAAGCCAATAAAAAGGGATGTCAATTAAAGGCTGTTCATTTACAGGCATGTCCAAAAGTTTGATATGGACTGAGTTCACACAGCCAGTCCCAGCTCTCTCTCCTTCTGATAGCAGGATCAAGGTGCATTACAGTAGAACCTCCATTATGAGTAGTAATGCCAACATCCCAACCTCCCTGCTGTATCATATTGGTGGAATGAAAGTGCCTCATAGAGTCCCAAACAGCTCCTTGGAGTATTAAAACACACATTCAATTAGTCTTTCATAGCTAGAGAGGAGGCAGTGAAGAGGCAGGCGGGGTTTGGCTGAGGGTAAGAGTGCTTTAAACATCTTTGAGTGGAGAAATGGAAACGCACAAAGGCACCACAACCTGCTCGGCTCTACACTCATGCCCTTGTATTGCTTTTAGTGCCAGCTCCCTCTCTACAGCAACAACCATCTGCAGATGAACCAAGGTAATACCATTATAATACATGACTTCTGAGAAACTTGACAGGAGATGTCGTTTCTTCACTTACAGTTGGACCCGCCATGGGCCATTGGGAAAGATCAAAACTCACACTATTCATATTTTTTGGAAATGTTTTGTTCCAGTGTTGTGAATCACATTGTTAATATGTTTATTGTTGCATATTGTGTGATGTAGGGACATAATGAGGATTCATTGGTGAATTAATTTGGGATTTTTAACGTTTATTTAACTAGGTAGGTCAGATAGGAACAAATTCTTATTTACAATGACGACCTACGCAGGGATAATTGGGGAACTGTGTTCAGTTTCTATTTTCCAGCTTAGCCAGATGGAAAAACCATACCAATATCCACCATCAGAGACAGAGAGAGAGAGAGAGAGAGAGAGAGAGAGATTACTAATTACTTTACCATTTGTACATTGTTAAAACACTGCATATATATATAATATGACATTTGTAATGTCTTTATTGATTTGAAACTTCTGTATGTGTGATGTCTACTGTTAATTTTTATTGTTTATTTTACTTTATATATTATCTACCTTACTTGCTTTGGCAATGTTAACACATGTTTCCCATGCCAATAAAGCCCTTGAATTGAATTGAATTGAATTGAATTGAGAGAGAGAGAGAGAGAGAGAGAGAGAGAGACAGAGAGAGAGAGAGAGAGAAACAGAGAGAGAGAGAGAGGGAGGGGAGAGAGGGAGAGAGGGAGAGAGAGAGAGAGAGAGAGAGAGAGAGAGAGAGAGAGAGAGAGAGAGAGAGAGAGAGAGAGAGAGAGAGAGAGAGAGAGAGAGAGAGAGAGAGAAAGAGAGAGGGAGAGAGAGAGAGAGAGAGACAGAGAGAGAGAGAGAGAGAGAGAGAGAGACAGACAGAGAGACAGAGAGAGAGACAGAGAGAGAGAGAGAGAGAGGGAGAGAGAGGGAGAGAGAGAGAGAGGATCATGCCGTTGTTGATTTTGCACGTCTCATTTGCATGATGTTTTCTGACCCTTCCCCATCCTCCCACTCATCCTCCCACTCATCCTCCCACCACTCACTCAGGCACAGCAGAGCCTACCCACCGCACTGTGCCATGTGGCCAACGGCACAACACTCAACTATCGTCACTTTGATCTCAGAAACCCCTCCAGAAATGTGACCACCAACACCAACCACAGACACAGAGGAGACTGTTTACCAAACCATTTTCAAACCAGTTTTAATCTAGTGCAAATATGGATATTTTTTTTAACTTTGGGTAATGTTTTTATAAACCACTTGTGTGTAATAAATTAATAGCTAGTACCATTACAGTACCTTCCATCACAAAGATAGAGCAATATTAGACTTCCCTGTCGAGTGTCTCTGGACTTTAAATATGAATCTCCTGTCCATGACCGCAATGTCTCACGCTCTCCTCCTCAGTCCAAGTTCTCCCTCTCCTCCTCAGTCCAACTTCTCCCTCTCTCCTCCTCAGTCCAACTCTCCTCAGGCCCTCTCTCCTCCTCAGCCCAGTGGCCAACGGCACTCCCTCTCTCCTCCTCAGCCCAACTTCTCCCTCTCTCCTCCTCAGCCCAACTTGACCCTCTCTCCTCCTCAGCAAAGCACAACTTCTCCCTCTCTCCTCCTCAGCCCAACTTCTCTCTCCTTTCACCTCTCTCCTCCTCAGCCCAACTTCTCCCTCTTCCTCCTCAGCACAACTTCTACCCTCTCTCCTCAGCACAACTTCTCTCTCCTCCTCAGCCCAACTTCTACCTCTCTCCTCCTCAGCCCTCTCCTCCTCAGTCCCTTCTCTCCTCCTCAGCCCAACTTCTCCCTCTCTCCTCCTCAGTCCAACTCTCTCCTCTCTCCTCAGCACAACTCTCCCTCTCCTCAGCCCAACTTCTCCCTCTCTCCTCCTCAGCACAACTTCTCCCTCTCTCCTCAGCACAACTTCTCCCTCTCTCCTCCTCAGCCCAACTTCTCCCTCTCTCCTCCTCAGCCCAATTCTCCCTCTCCTCCTCTCCAACTTCCTCTCTCCTCCTCAGCCCAACTTTTCCCTCTCTCTTCCTCAGCCCAACTTCTCCCTCTCTCCTCCTCAGCCCAACTTCTCCCTCTCTCCTCCTCAGCCCAACTTCTCCCTCTCTCCTCAGCACAACTTCTCCCTCTCTCCTCCTCAGCCCAACTTCTCCCTCTCTCCTCCTCAGCACAACTTCTCCCTCTCTCCTCCTCAGCACAACTTCTCCCTCTCTCCTCAGCACAACTTCTCCCTCTCTCCTCCACAGCCCAACTTCTACCTCTCTACCTCCTCAGTCCAAATTCTCCCTCTCCTCCTCAGTCCAACTTCTCCCTCTCTCCTCCTCAGCCCAACTTCTCCCTCTCTCCTCCTCAGCCCAACTTCTCCCTCTCTCCTCCTCAGTCCAACTTCTCCCCTCTCCTCCTCAGCCCAACTTCTCCCTCTCTCCTCCTCAGCCCAACTTCTCCCTCTCTCCTCCTCAGCCCAACTTCTCCCTCTCTCCTCCTCAGCCCAACTTCTACCTCTCTCCTCCTCAGCTCAACTTCTCCCTCTCTCCTCCTCAGCCCAACTTCTCCCTCTCTCCTCCTCAGTCCAAATTCTCCCTCTCCTCCTCAGCTCAACTTCTCCCTCTCTCCTCCTCAGCCCAACTTCTCCCTCTCTCCTCCTCAGCCCAACTTCTCCCTCTCTCCTCCTCAGCCCAACTTCTACCTCTCTCCTCCTCAGCCCAACTTCTCCCTCTCTCCTCCTCAGCCCAACTTCTCTCTCTCTCCTCCTCAGCTCAACTTCTCCCTCTCTCCTCCTCAGCCCAACTTCTACCTCTCTCCTCCTCAGCCCAACTTCTCTCTCTCTCCTCCTCAGCTCAACTTCTCCCTCTCTCCTCCTCAGCCCAACTTCTCTCTCTCTCCTCCTCAGCTCAACTTCTCCCTCTCTCCTCCTCAGCCCACCTCCTACCTCTCCAAGGAACCCTTAATATTTAACACAGTATCAATAACTACTGCACCATTCCTCCTATTTTAGATTTTATTGCATCACTTCTACAGTGAGAAAGTGCCAATCATGCAGACAGGAGAGGGATGCTACGCTAACATCACTAATTCCTCAATAACCAACCCACTGATTACAGCTGCTTCTGTCTGAAAAGGTAAGTATGAATACAATACCCCAGCTCTGTTGGGACATTTATGATGATAGGTTTCCTGAGTTGGATTATAATATACAGAAACCATATTTTAGAAGGGAAAACAATAACCATAAAAGCCTTTCCATGTGTGTTTAGTGGCTCTGGAATTGAAAGGATTGTGAGCTAAGTGAATTGGTTATGAAATGAAATAAAAGTTGTCCTTGAAAGCAGCTGGAAGGCTGTATACGTCGTGAAGGCTTCATGTCTTGTCATTAGGCCTCTTTAGACTGGGGAAACAGGATTAAAAGTAGCTCCGTTAAGTTTTGAGTACAGGAAGTCTTCTGGCATCTGAGTGCTCGCTCTTTTTATTGTCTCCATTGAATCCTTCCAAGGTGATGTTTGGTGGAGTTTTTGCCGCAAGCTGCTTCTCTCCTCTCTCTCTGTTTATCTCCCTCTCTCTTCTGAGGACTAATAAACATTAACATAAAAATGGTGATGAATCTTGCCGGAGTACGTATCAGGTCATCAGAAAACTTGTTCGGAATAACCTCATTAATGGAAGGCCAACGTGCTTGTCTTCCTTCCTTGCTTTTCCCCCTTGACTACTACGAATTTTAATCAGCAGCTTCCTAGTTAGGTAGCTGTGTAGTGTGATGCATTTTAGATCACCACATTAAAAAATAACTGGCTCCCTGACTTTTTAAAGGTAAAAGCTTTGTGACAAAGATAGAAACATCTCTTTTATTTCCTCTGTCATCCGTAGAAGATTGCACTGAAAGTGTCTGCTGAGCTGTTGTGTTGTAACTCTAATGTTTGGCTGTCTTCATTATACGTGTCACTGACTCCACTGTTTCGCTGCAATAAACACCTCAGCCAATGGCCACAGCTCTAAAGCTCTGGTACCTCTTCCCCATGCCAAAGTCCTGCATCACTTAGAATAGGCCATATAAATACTTTTAACTTTACAAGAAATTATATATATTTTAGAATGTTCACATACTGCAGATGAATCAGATTGCAAGAAAACGTAATTGGCACTAGACCTGGGAACACACACACAAAGAGAGTCAGTTCTCTACTGAGCGTCCCCCTGTTCAACAGGACTCTTCTACACTACAGTATAACTCGAAAAGGTTTTTCTATAGTTGTCTTTCAGTGACAGAGAGGAACAAGAAAGAACACACTTGAACTCTGAGTCTGAATATTATTCTTTCAAAAAGTTGAAGATGATGATGTTGATAATGACGATGATGATGATTATGAATGATAACAGAAGAATGATAATGATGCTGATGATAACGTTGCTGATGTTGATTGATATCATTGTTAGCTAGGCATTCTGAGTATCTATAAGAGACTGAGCATTACGAGACAGAGAGGTTTCACGGGGTCGTCAGTCCCTCTTTTAAACTGCAGGGAGATTACATTTACAGAATTAACAAGCCTCTCTCTATATATATCAACGCTGCCGTAATAAAGCACAGCACATTATTCCATGTTTTGTCCAAGATCAATACTCAGGCTTACGACTCGACAAAAGCAATTATTTCAGGTCAGTGGCCCACCCGTCTCCAGGGGCATTATGGGTAGTGGAGTGGTGGAGGTAAGGGGGGGTTTCTATTGACGAGACGGACGTTCCTCTCTCATCCCTCGTCTCTTATTCTTCTCCCTGGTTCTTTGGTTGACTTCATCGTGACTGGGGTGAGTGAGCAGGTTAACTACGGCCCACTGCTCATCAACACACTGCCCATAGGTCTCTTATAACTGGAGCATCTCTGACTCACACACACAGACACAGACAGACACACACACACACACACACACACAGACAGACAGACAGACACACACAGATAACAAAGGACATACACCGACATGCATGTACGCACACACAGAAGCACACACACGCAAGCACACACACACACGCATGCAGACACACACACATGCTAGCATACACATGCAGACACACATAAACACACACACACATGGTATATGAGATGTGCCTGGGTCTATAAGTCTTGACAGAAACATTCCCAAGACTATCAGGCCTGACAGAAACACTCTCAAGACTATCAGGCCTGACAGAAACACTTCCAAGACTATCAGGCCTGACAGAAACACTCTCAATACTATCAGGCCTGACAGAAACACTCTCAAGACTATCAGGCCTGACAGAAACACTCCAAAGACTATCAGGCCTGACAGAAACACTCTCAAGACTATCAGGCCTGACAGAAACACTTCCAAGACTATCAGGCCTGACAGAAACACTCTCAAGACTATCAGGCCTGACAGAAACACTCTCAAGACTATCAGGCCTGACAGAAACACTCCAAAGACTATCAGGCCTGACAGAAACACTTCCAAGACTATCAGGCCTGACAGAAACACTCTCAAGACTATCAGGCCTGACAGAAACACTCTCAAGACTATCAGGCCTGACAGAAACACTCCAAAGACTATCAGGCCTGACAGAAACACTCTCAAGACTATCAGGCCTGACAGAAACACTTCCAAGACTATCAGGCCTGACAGAAACACTTCCAAGACTTTCAGGCCTGACAGAAACACTCTCAAGACTATCAGGCCTGACAGAAACACTCTCAAGACTATCAGGCCTGACAGAAACACTCCCAAGACTATCAGGCCTGACAGAAACACTCCCAAGACTATCAGGCCTGACAGAAACAATCCCAAGACTATCAGGCCTGACAGAAACACTCCAAAGACTATCAGGCCTGACAGAAACACTCTCAAGACTATCAGGCCTGACAGAAACACTTCCAAGACTATCAGGCCTGACAGAAACACTTCCAAGACTTTCAGGCCTGACAGAAACACTCTCAAGACTATCAGGCCTGACAGAAACACTCTCAAGACTATCAGGCCTGACAGAAACAATCCCAAGACTATCAGGCCTGACAGAAACACTCCCAAGACTTTCGGGCCTGACAGAAACACTCCCAAGACTTTCGGGCCTGACAGAAACACTCCCAAGACGAGAAACATGACGTTCGCGTTCTTCCAGTCGATGTGATATTGAGGACTCACAGCTGCATGAGGTTTGAACTAGTTGGAATTGGATTGCAAGGTAGGGTCTCACACGCATGTACACACTGAGGGTCTCACACACATGTACACACTGAGGGTCTCACACGCATGTACACACTGGGGGTCTCACACATGTACACACTGAGGGTCTCACACACATGTACACACTGAGTGTCTCACACACACGTACACACTGAGGGTCTCACACACATGTACACACTGAGGGTCTCACACACGTACACACTGAGGGTCTCTCACACACATGTACACACTGAGGGTCTCACACATGTATACACTGAGGGTCTCTCACACATGTACACACTGAGGGTCTCACACACATGTACACACTGAGGGTCTCACACACATGTACACACTGAGGGTCTCACACACGTACACACTGAGTGTCTCTCACACATGTACACACTGAGGGTCTCACACACATGTACACACTGAGGGTCTCACACACATGTACACACTGAGGGTCTCACACACATGTACACACTGAGGGTCTCACACACATGTACACACTGAGGGTCTCACACACACGTACACACTGAGCGTCTCACACATGTACACACTGAAGGTCACACACGCATGTACACACTGAGGGTCTCACACACATGTACACACTGAGGGTCACACACACACGTACACACTGAGGGTCTCACACATGTACACACTGAGGGTCTCACACACATGTACACACTGAGTGTCTCACACACAAGTACACACTGAGGGTCTCACACACGTACACACTGAGGATCTCTCACACACATGTACACACTGAGGGTCTCACACACATGTACACACTGAGGGTCTCACACACGTACACACTGAGGGTCTCACACACATGTACACACTGTCTCACACACATGTACACACTGAAGGTCTCACACGCATGTACACACTGAGGGTCTCACACACATGTACACACTGAGGGTCTCACACGCATGTACACACTGAGGGTCTCACACATGTACACACTGAGGGTCTCACACACACGTACACACTGAGTGTCTCACACACACGTACACACTGAGTGTCTCACACACACGTACACACTGAGGGTCTCACACACACGTACACACTGAGGGTCTCACACACATGTACACACTGAGGGTCTCACACACGTACACACTGAGGGTCTCTCACACACATGTACACACTGAGGGTCTCACACATGTATACACTGAGGGTCTCTCACACATGTACACACTGAGGGTCTCACACACATGTACACACTGAGGGTCTCTCACACACATGTACACACTGAGGGTCTCACACACACGTACACACTGAGCGTCTCACACATGTACACACTGAAGGTCACACACGCATGTACACACTGAGGGTCTCACACACATGTACACACTGAGGGTCACACACACACGGACACACTGAGGGTCTCACACATGTACACACTGAGGGTCTCACACACATGTACACACTGAGTGTCTCACACACACAAGTACACACTGAGGGTCTCACACACGTACACACTGAGGATCTCTCACACACATGTACACACTGAGGGTCTCACACACATGTACACACTGAGTGTCTCACACACACGTACACACTGAGGGTCTCACACACGTACACACTGAGGGTCTCACACACGTACACACTGAGGGTCTCACACACATGTACACACTGAGGGTCTCACACACATGTACACACTGAGGGTCTCACACACATGTACATACTGAGGGTCTCACACACACACATACACACTGAGGGTCTCACACACACGTACACACTGAGGGTCTCACACACGTACACACTGAGGGTCTCACACACATGTACACACTGAGGGTCTCACACACATGTACACACTGAGGGTCTCACATACATGTACACACTGAGGGTCTCACACACACGTACACACTGAGCGTCTCACACATGTACACACTGAAGGTCACACACGCATGTACACACTGAGGGTCTCACACACATGTACACACTGAGGGTCACACACACGTACACACTGAGGGTCTCATATGCATGTACACACTGAGGGTCCAACACACTTACACACTGAGGGTCTCACACACACGTACACACTGAGGGTCTCACACACATGTACACACTGAGGGTCTCACACACGTACACACTGAGGGTCTCTCACACACATGTACACACTGAGGGTCTCACACATGTATACACTGAGGGTCTCACACACGTACACACTGAGGGTCTCACACACATACACACTGAGGGTCTCACACACACGTACACACTGAGGGTCTCACACACGTACACACTGAGGGTCTAACACACGTACACACTGAGGGTCTCACACACACGTACACACGGAGGGTCTCACACACACGTACACACTGAGGGTCTCACACACATGTACACACTGAGGACGTGGAAAACCTGACCAGAAGAAGACCTCCTGCTGTATTGTCTTTGGCCTCATACTGCGATGACCCTGCTGTCACTCTAACATCAATTTATTCCAATTTGGTATTCAAAAACTGTTGCTCACTCTTCCGCAAAAAAGCACAAGGTAATTGCCAAGGTGCATAAATCGACTCTTAATTGGGCCTAATAAGATTTGAGGACTTGCAAAGTATGTTACTGTGCAAATGAATTTAATTGACGATTTAGTTCACTTTAAATGAATATTCTCCTTTACTTAAATTTCTGCTGTATTATTATAAAATGGAATTAATACCAGGTCAATGAATTTGATGTATTAAATTAACACTGTAATGTGGCAAATCACTCCACGTACAATAAAATGGATTAGAATGACTATTTAAGTCACAGAGTTGGAGGGGGGATATAGAAACGATAGTGTCACTGAATATCAGGAATGCAATATGAGACTGACTGTACAACTCTTCACAACACGAAACCTATGTGCGTGTGTGTGTGTGTATGCGTGTGTGTGCGTGTGCGTGTGTGTGTGTGTGTGTGTGCGGTTGATAAATGACAGTGTCTGTCTGAACCCTGGGGGACGGGCGGAGGTCAAACGCAGGCCCGTCGTACGGCAGGGAGGTGAGGGGACCTTTCTCTTTGGCCCTTCAGAGAATCACACATTCTATTTGTATGGTCAACACCGTCGTCCGCGTCTGGGCATCCTCAAGGCTGCTCCAGGGCTACTAAAGTCACAAGGGCACCCAATAAGAAAATAACCATCCTATCCATCATCCTGAATGTAAATCAAGTATTCCCTCTCCCTCCCTGGGTTGGCTGGTCGAGCAGTCGGTTGGAGAACGAGGGACTCTCTCTTATTTCCATTCAATCCAAAAAGAAGTAAAGAAACTCCTGCAGCGTCTGGAAGAGGTGCTTCTGAGAAGAAACGGAGGTGATTGAGCTGACGATGCTCCAGTACCCAAGGAGTTTCTAAGCAGGCAGAGAGGAAGCTCTGTTCTACTGCATTTCCTCATCAGGGTACAAGTTTGACGTTGGGGTTTGAGAGGGAAAATACACAGTGCTGGAGATACAGGACAAGAAGGAGGATTGGGGCAGTGCTCAGAGAACTTACTGTCAATGCAGTAAACCATGAGTTTTTCAGAACAAACAACATATCAGCAAGACGTGTTATACCTGGAAATGTAAAGCATGTGATGCTGTGTTAGTGGCTGTGTGTGTGTGCATGAGGGTGTGATGCTGTGTTAGTGGCTGTGTGTGTGTGCATGAGGGTGTGATGCTGTGTTAGTGGCTGTGTGTGTGCATGAGGGTGTGATGCTGTGTTAGTGGCTGTGTGTGTGTGCATGAGGGTGTGATGCTGTGTTAGTGGCTGTGTGTGTGTGCATGAGGGTGTGATGCTGTGTTAGTGGCTGTGTGTGTGTGCATGAGGGTGTGATGCTGTGTTAGTGGCTGTGTGTGTGTGCATGAGGGTGTGATGCTGTGTTAGTGGCTGTGTGTGTGTGCATGAGGGTGTGATGCTGTGTTAGTGGCTGTGTGTGTGTGCATGAGGGTGTGATGCTGTGTTAGTGGCTGTGTGTGTGCATGAGGGTGTGATGCTGTGTTAGTGGCTGTGTGTGTGTGCATGAGGGTGTGATGCTGTGTTAGTGGCTGTGTGTGTGTGCATGAGGGTGTGATGCTGTGTTAGTGGCTGTGTGTGTGTGTGCATGAGGGTGTGATGCTGTGTTAGTGGCTGTGTGTGTGTGCATGAGGGTGTGATGCTGTGTTAGTGGCTGTGTGTGTGTGTGCATGAGGGTGTGATGCTGTGTTAGTGGCTGTGTGTGTGTGCATGAGGGTGTGATGCTGTGTTAGTGGCTGTGTGTGTGTGCATGAGGGCGTGATGCTGTGTTAGTGGCTGTGTGTGTGTGCATGAGGGCGTGATGCTCTGTTAGTGGCTGTGTGTGTGCATGAGGGCGTGATGCTGTGTTAGTGGCTGTGTGTGTGCATGAAGGCGTGATGCTGTGTTAGTGGCTGTGTGTGTGCATGAGGGCATGATGCTGTGTTAGTGGCTGTGTGTGTGCATGAGGGCATGCACGTTGGTGGGAAGGAAGCAATTCAATCTGATGATACAGGGTTAGTGCCATATCATGTCTTTGTCGACCATCACATCCCAGAGCCAATGAAGTGTCCTGGTCGTTTATTAGTATCAATAGCATTGTCATGTTTGTATCCCTGCTCTACCTCTCGATAATTATACAGTACTTTATTGTGTATCATGTTCTTTGTACTTAATACGAACCCCTTTATAACTGTGTGGAAGGCGGCCCTCTTGCAGCCATTGCATATATTCTAAATCACAATACTAAGTGGTACTGGCAGTGGATTCCAATTCTCCCCACGACAAGGCCGCGGTAGATTGACATTCTAATGAATAAAAGATCATCACTTCTGCAAAGCTTTTGTCAGCCAGTTTCAGATAATTTTCAATTAAAACCCAACCCCCTCCCCTGTTTGTGAATGCATTACGCTCAATGATATTCCAACAGTGTTTCTTTTTTTCTTGGTCTCTCTCAGCTAATACCAGGCATTGAAAGGAATAGCATTGAAAGCAACAGCACCTATGTAAGCAGGTAGACATTGTATTGGTATTTCGTATGTATATTCAATCAAATGTGACACAACTCTTAAATGCCCCGAGATAGTAAAGTATATTATTGTGTGGTGTAATGTAGTATAGTATTGTATAGTATTGTATAGTATAGTATAGTGTAATATAGTATAGTACCGGACAGTATAGTAGCTGTGTGGGTGGTTTCGGGCTAGTGTTAAGTACTGTATATTCTACCTAGGGTTAGGGAGGGAACTGTGACTGTACATTATGGACATCTGTGGTTTCCCTGGTAACAAAGGAAGAAGTTCCTTGCTCTCTGTCACATCACAGCTGATCTATGGGAAGGGTAATTCTCTTAAGTATCAGCCAGGTCCTGATGCTAGCCAGGATCGGGCTGAGGCTGCAGCTCAGCCCTCTTCGACAGTCTGTCTGTTTGTCTGACTGACTGACACGGCCATGTTTAAATCATGGGAGAAACCTAATTGTGGCAAGAGACTGGGGACTGAGTTATTGTTACATTAAGATCCTGGGCTGTCGGTATCAATCAAACCTGCTCAGGGAAACTGAAGGCTACAGGCTGATATTCACACACACACACGCACAAACACACACACGCTGACGTTCACACACACTCTCCTCCTCTCCCCCTCTCCCCCACTCCTCTCCCCCTCATCAGTTGTAGGCCTTTTAATCATAAAAGCTTCCTTCATTACAACATTAGCTGGGAGTTTGTGACTCAGTCAGTGTTGAATCAGGTAAAGTGAAACAGTGATTTGATTTTAGATGGTTTCAGAGGGTTGGGATTACATCTAATCCTAACCTATACAGCATTGCTAATCCTCACCATGTTGTCCATTCTCATCATATTCCTAACCAGTGCCATCTTGCTAATCTTCATCAAATGGCTTGACACCACCCTATGACTTTACCATACTGCCAATCTCACCCATATCCATAACCTTCTCTGTACCGCCCGTTTTCACTGTCTAGCAGCGTGCGTTTCCTTCCACTTCTTTACTTCTGACGTTACCCCAGGTAGCCAAGGGAGAAAGCAGAAACCATCGCCTGCTTCTGTCTGTGTGACTGCCAGATGGTTTTGTCTCCTCCTGCAAAATAAACTGTCTGCCTCCTCATATCCCATCACCTTCCCTCCCTCCTTACCTTCCTCCCTCTCTTCCTCCCGCTCTCCTTCAGAAAAGAAAGAGTCATCCTACCAAGACACCGGTCTTTGACATTGCATCTTAATTCCTTTGTAAATACGCTACATGGAAGAAGCACCTGCTACCACCCAGCCCGCCTGCCAGAACGGTCTCCACAGTTCTCCAACGTTCCCATGACACTCTCTCCCAGCGACAGGGAGGCAAGGATCATTTTAGACAGTGCCTATAAATATTTCTAAATGAAAGTGTGTGTGTGTGTGTGTGTGTGTGTGTGTGTGTGTGTGTGTGTGTGTGTGTGTGTGTGTGTGTGTGTGTGTGTGTGTGTGTGTGTGTGTGTGTGTGTGTGTGTGTGTGTGTGTGTGTGTGTGTGTGTGTGTGTGTGTGTGTGTGTGTGTGTGTGTGAGCGGCGCCACTAAGGGCAACAAAAGGGCAACAAATAGAGTGTTGGTGAGTGAGCTACCACTGTCAAGGTTAGTCCAGAGACCTTGAGACATTGCTGCTACTTCTGCTGTTGTGGCTGTTATTGCTTCACCATCCTGAGCCCAAGGTTAACAGAATACATTGCTTTCCCTGATGGTCGTTTTTCTGTGGCTCACAGGATTTCCACAGCCTGAACATCTTTTACTGTGGTTTGTGTTTGTTTATTTGTTTGTGCGTCTGTTGATTTGTGTAGGGCATTGGGGAATAGTACATTTAAAAGGAGCCGTTGCAATGCTGGGAGAGCAGAGGAGAGCCTAAAGCTGATGATTAACTAACAAAATATTGAGCATTGAGGTTCTTTCTGCTTCTAAGGAATTCTCTCTCTTGTTCTCAACTTTAACTCAGCCTGCAGTGGCCTGATAATTTAAAGTATTTTAAGAGAGAAACCAATTCTGTTTTTTTTATTTAGTTCAATTTAGTTTATTTAGTGCATTGAGGGGGGGAATAAATATTTCAATTTTTTTGTTGTAGTAAGTAGTTTATAGAGTACTCTATGTAACTAGCTGTTGTCACGTTATACAAAATGATAGGTCACATTGAGATTCAAATAATCCACATACATAGAAGAACACTGCAGAGCACTTGTTGTTTTGTTTCTGTTTCTCATTACATTCCAGCGTCTGTGTGTGGAATGGAGTTAGGCCTATATCTGAAAGAAAAACCCGAGGAGTAATGTCTCTTCGTCCTGCCTTAGATTAGATCAGATCTCTCCCTCCCGGTTGGCTCATGGTCGTCGTGGTGACGGTGGTGCTGTGGCGGGGGCTGGAGGAGCGTGTGGCGGAATGCTTCTAAAATGAGGTGTCAGTGCAAATTACGGCGCCAGCTGAGGTCCTCCGCGCGCCGCGGCAACGGAGCGGGCAGCCTCTGCGACCGATCTAGCGCCAGGTGGCACTGGGTGTAATCGCTCCTGGTCTCGCACGGAGTAAGTGACAGAAATTGGTGCTGATGTGGTGTTTGTGTCAGGGGCCAGCCAGGGGGGAGTGTGGCAGAGGGGGAGGGAGAGAGCGAGAGACCGAGAGAAAGGGGGGTTTGTAATAGAGAGTGATCGTGGCAGGTGAGCAGAGGACAGCCGAGCAGACCTCCTCCCAATCCCCCTAGGTCTGAAACGCTTTGACAAAACTCCACGATTATTCCATTTGTAACAAAATACCTAGAAAATTTGCTCACACCCTTCTCTCCTCACCTCACAGAATACCCTTCTCCCGGCTGCACTCATCCAGAAACAGCTTCACTGGCTACCCTGAAACCAATGTCAAGATAGTCCCAGAGACTGTCACAATCGGGTGGCTTCAGGAGAGGAAGAGATGGAAACATCTGCGCCGGTTGAAGAGTTTGCATGAAAAATGGAGAGAAAAGCAAGGCAGAAGAGGAAAGAGAGACAGGAGAGATGTAGAGAGAGACAGCAGCAGCAGCTTCCTGTCTCAGTGACATGTGCCTGCTAAGCGTTTCTTTTGTTTGGTCCCTTGACGCACCACAAGCCCCTCTAATCTGCTCTCCATGTTCCTCTCCGTGTCCCCCTGAATGGAGGAAATCCAATGACCCTAGGGGTCCGTCCCCCAGCCAAGCCTGAATACCGACTCCCCCATTCATCCTACATTCTCCTTCATCATACCACATTCTCCCCCAAACTCCCCTTTTCTCCCTCCTCCTCCCTCATCCTACCTCTTCTTCCCCTGTCCCCCCAGCCCAAACTGAGCAACAATATACCACCCCCTCCTGCCCGATCCTCTCCTCTCCTCTTCCCTTGTCTTCCACGGCCCTCCAGCTCCTCTCACCTCTCCTCTCCACTGGGGATGGGCCCTCGAGTCATCCACATATATTATTTACTATGCCGTGAGCTGCTCCCAACCACTCCTGGAGATAAATTATCTCTGATCACGCTCCACTGCACTACTGACACAGCCTGCCTGCCCTCCTGCCTGCCTGCCCCGCTGCCTGCCTGCCTGCCTGGTGGCTGGGCTCAAACACACCACTCACACATACATACATATCTATCCATCTCTATATCCCCGAAACATGTGCTTTGTTCCTCCTGACGTCACACACAAATTAATCTGTCTGAGGGATGTTTTCAGTGAGACAGAAATGAAAAGTTAGATTATTTATTTATTTATTTATTTTACAAATTAATCAAATGATTCTCATTACACAGATGATTGAGATCCAATTATTTGTGGAATGATATACAGTTTTAATTAATTTGAATTTACATTGCATGAGGAAGGGATATTATATTTCTATTTTTAATCTAACGGAAGGAATCTGGCAGGCGTCTCTGATTGAATTAATTGTTCATGTGATCCATATTCCAGCTGCCTGTAAAGATCCCTGTCTGTGAGTCTGTGAAGGCTACTCTGGGCCTGTGTTCACAAAGCCTCTCAGCATAGGAGTGCTGATCTAAGATCAGGTCCCCCCTATCCATATCATCTTATTTATTATTATCTAAATTGCAAAACTGAGATGCAATGGATATGGCCCTGGGCTGTGAAAGCTGTGAAGGCTGTTCTGCGTGCTGTGGACCTTCCAGGCCAGCGGGGGTGCTGTTTAGCGCTGTCTGTCTGTCTGGGGCCCTCTCTACAGACCAGGTCAAGGTTCTGACAGATCAGGCCTGTGGAGGAAGGGAGGCCAGACAGACACCAGAGACACAGTTAGACCACACAGAGGAGAAATGTTACAGAGCCAGTGATGAATTGAAGTCCTGTCAGGTGGAGACATTCAAAATGGCCTCTGTGACACCTAAAATGTCCTCCGGTGTCCGTCTGTCCATCTGTCTACCTGTCTTGCCACACCTCCATTACCTAACCTGTGTAATGAGGTGTTTGACTGTGTCTTTATCCTGATTTGCATTACATAGAGTGTGCGGCCGTGTCGCCAGACCACCCCAGCAGCACCCCCCTCAAGCTCCGTCCTCCCTCCTCCCTGTTCCCTTTGTTCCTGCCCTGTGAGCAGAGCGAGGACTCAGGGTCACCAGCGTCTAGGTGATTTCTGATTCCTATCTGCAATTTCAATAGCAGTCAATGCCAGGGCCACCTCCATTAACATCTACTGCTACTGCTGCTGCTGTTGCATTTTAAAGATTCCCTTTTTTCTTTACCTGCAATACAAAGACAGTGTTTGAATTCGAATTACAAGGTTATGGGAGGTGTGGGCTATCTGAGCAGGAGAAAATGCTAGTTTCAAATGGATTCTTGTCATGATGATTGTAACGGAGTAATTAGAATGTGTTTATAATATGAGAAAACATTAGTCATAGATAGAACATATTCTTCAATTGGACACATTCCTTTATAACCAACAACATCAAACATATTAGAATTGAAATGCTGAGAGTATAACATCAGTACATTTGGAATCTGTCCAAACAATATACAGTAACAGAATGGCTCCCTCCCAACCCTGGAAAGAGAGGTAGCCTTCTGTCACGCAGATAGGAACACGGGGTGACTGAAAACTGATGGTTAAAAGCTCCTGGAAGTTCCCAATACACATCAGATAGAAAGATTACAGGATTGTAATTTGATTCATGTTAACCTGTTGAAACTCCCCATCCCGGATCCGGGATCGTGACTAAAGCCTCAGGGCTCATTAGCATAACGCAACGTTAACGATTTCTGAAAATCGCAAATAAAATGAAAATAATGCGCCTGCTCTCAAGCTTAGCCTTTTCTTAACAACACTGTCATCTCAGATTTTCAAAATATGCTTTTGAACCATAGCAATTGACTAATTTGTGTAAGAGTATGCTAAGCTAGCTTAGCATTTTGAGTAGCATTTAGCACGCAACATTTTCACAAAAACCAGATAACCAAATAAATAAAATCATTTACCTTTGAAGAGCTTCGGATGTTTTCAATGAGGAGACTCTCAGTTACATACCAAATGCGCAGTTTTTCCTGAAAGCGTCTGTGTGTAGGAGAAATCGTTCCGTTTTGTACATCACATTTGGCTACCGAAACGAACTGAAAATTCAGTCACCTACAACGTCAAACTTTTTCCGAATTAACTCCATAATATCGACCGAAACATGGCAAACGTTGTTTGGAATCAATCCTCAAGGTGTTTTTTCACATATCTCTTCATTGATATATCGTTCGTGGAAGCCTGCATTCTCCTCTGAATTCTGTGGAAAAATACTTGCAGCTGACTTTTGCGCACCAATTTCGGCGCAGGACACCGTGCGGCACCTGGTAAATGTGGTCTCTTATGGTCAATCTTCCAATGATATGCCTACAAATACGTCACAATGCTGCAGACACCTTGGGGAAACGACAGAAAGGGCAGACTTACTCCTCTCGCATTCACAGCCATATAAGGAGACAATGGAAAACAGAGCATCAAAAATCCTGCTCATTTCCTGGATGCCGTCTCATCTTGGTTTTGCCTGAAGCTCACGTTCTAGGGCACGCACAGAAAATATCTTTGCAGTTCTGGACACGTCAGAGTGTTTTCTTTCGAAAGCTATCAATTATATGCATAGTCGAGGATCTTTTTGTGACAAAATATCTTGTTTAAAACGGGAACGTTTTTCATCCAAAAATGAAATTGCGCCCCTAGAGTTTCAACAGGTTAAAGCACTCAAGAGGAGCATGACGAGAGACGCAGGCATAACGCCGACCACAACCAAACCAGGCATAACGCCGACCACAACCAAACCAGGCATAACGCTGACCACAACCAAACCAGGCATAACGCCGACCACAACCAAACCAGGCATAACGCCGACCACAACCAAACCATGCAGGCACCACAACCAAACCATGCATAACGCCGACCACAACCAAACCATGCATAACGACCACAACCAAACCGACCACAACCAAACCATGCACGCCGACCACAACCAAACGCCGACCACAACCAAACCAGGCATAACGCCGACCACAACCAAACCAGGCATAACGCCGACCACAACCAAACCAGGCATAACGCCGACCACAACCAAACCATGCATAACGCCGACCACAACCAAACCATGCATAACGCCGACCACAACCAAACCATGCATAACGCCGACCACAACCAAACCAGGCATAACGCCGACCACAACCAAACCAGGCATAACGCCGACCACAACCAAACCAGGCATAACACCGACCACAACCAAACCAGGCATAACGCCGACCACAACCAAACCAGGCATAACGCCGACCACAACCAAACCAGGCAAATAACCGCATAACGACCACAACCAAACCAGGCATAACACCGACCACAACCAAACCAGGCATAACGACCACAACCAAACATAACGCCGACTACAACCAAACCATGCATGCATAACGCCGACCACAACCAAACCAGGCATAATGCCATGCATAACGACCACAACCAAACCATGCATAACGCCGACCACAACCAAACCATGCATAATGCGACCACAACCAAACCATGCATAACGCCGACCACAACCAAACCATGCATAATGCGATCACAACCAAACCATGCATAACGCCGACCACAACCAAACCATGCATAACGCCGACCACAACCAAACCAGGCATAACGCCGACCACAACCAAACCAGGCACCACAACCAAACCAGGCATGACCACAACCAAACCAGGCATCACAACCAAACCATGCATAACGACCACAACCAAACCAGGACCACAACCAAACCATGCTGGCACTGTTCACTGCGACCACAACCAAACCATGCAGACCACAACCAAACCAAATAGATGACCACAACCAAACCATTTTACATAACGCCGACCACAACCAAACCATGCTGGCACTGTTCACTTCAGGTCCACTGAATACAATATTACATTATAGCGTTATCTCACTCTGATGGAGGTTGGGACGCAGGAGGGATATGAGGCACATAAAGCTAACATCACACACAATAACCACAATGATCAGGCTTCTGATAGGGAGATCCTCAATGCACAGGGTTGGCTGATCATTATGGGAATAAATGGGGACTTTTCAGGAGTTTTTAAGTTGTATGCCTCATTCCACCTAAATGCTGCTGGATGGAGGTAAGGAGAGAAGGAGGAAAAGCAGGGAAGGAGAGAAATAGGAAAGTAGAGAAGGAAGGAGGTAAGGAGGAAAGGAAAGAAGAACAGAAGCGGGGAAAGAGGGAAGCTCTCATTCTCTGCCGGCCCTTCCTTCCTCTCCATTCTTCTCCCCAGACTAGAGGTGAGAGGGAGGAGAGCTTATCTGCATTAAATAAGCTGTCAGTGACACCCTGACACCAGCTAGAAATACTGTTCCTGTTCCCCTGGCCCTGCCTCAGCCCTGCCACGGGTTCTGTCTCACTGGAGCCCAACAGCAGATAACCCCAGACCCACAAAGGGAGAGAGATTGAGGGATGGAGAGAGGGATGGAGGGAACAGATGAGAATTCCTGGCTTATCAGGAGTTCCACAGTGAAGGAAGAGGATAATCCATTACAACTAGAATCATATCAACGCAGCCTGGGATACGCCTCTGTGAACCATAAGATGACACACACACACACGCACAGTGAAACGTGGTGTATGTGAACCTTGCGTTTTTATAGTATGAAAGGCAGTAATGGGATGACTCAGCCTGGCCTTGTAAAGTAAATAGCACCCTATCCCCAATACGTAATGCTCTATCTAAGGAATATAGGGTGTTAAACACTCGGTAAGGGGGTAACCATGGCAACAGAAAGGTTAGGGTTTTTGGGTCTTTTGTTTTCGCCAGCTATATGCTACGGGAGCCCGGAGGCTATTTCACTCTCCAGGAAAACTATTAAACACAATCCAGTAGGGAGGAAGAGGGCCACTCACAGCAACACATACTGAAAGGTCGTCAGGATTCCAGACATACAGACCAAGGGGAGTTGTGGCGATTGTCATCTGTCCTCAATCACTTAATCTAAAGGCATACCTACATGAATGATCAGATACTGTTTATGAAATCATTTATGGGAAGCACATTTATTCAGTGTATTTATGTTTAGATAGCGATTTGCCTGACGACTCAAAATGAATTCTTCCGCTGCTCTATATTCGCTATATACTTCAGTCTGAGACTGCCATCATTGAAATCGTTTGTGGTGACATTAAAACGAAGGGTGTTGTACAAAACAAAGTCATCAGCATTTGGATCATTTCTAACCAATTAGAGTATCAAAGCCAATGACACATTTTCTAAATGCTGCTCTGCCCGTATGTGTTCTGGCTCTTGCCCAACCCATTGGTTTTTGAGACCAATCAGAATGGTTAAAGGTATTTGTGCTCTAGAAATCGTCTGGGAGGTACTCAGATCCAGACTCATTGAGGAGAATAAACTCATTTCTGTGGGCGAGGCGTGGCGTAGCATAGCGTTTAGCGGAGCAAGGAGTTTGGGTAGCCAGGCAAGATAGCAATGTCCTTCTGATTGATGATCATCCGTGAAAGAAAGATGACACACACAGAGCTACAGTTTAAGGTCGCACGCCGGCAATTGGTTTGTGCATGCTAAACCTTTTGTTGTGTGTCGCCCGGTTATAGTTATCTTTCTAAACATGAATTTAATGAACAGGAAGTACAACTGTGATGTCATCATGTTGAACAATTACCATGTGAAAGTTAAGATTAAGAAATGTAAATGCTTTACGTAATTTCTTAGTTGTTTGAAGAGGGCTATCTGTCCATTCCCTGGTCTGAGTTCTGATGGGCACAGGGGAGCGTTCAGAGTGCATAGTTCATAGAGTATTACGGGTAAGCGAGTTCCCAATTCCAGATGGACGTATATGTTCATGTCTCAGTGTTCTTTGTGCAAATCACTTTATTGATATGAGTGCTTATAGTAATTATTGTATGCTTAGGATCTGAAGATGTGGAGACTGAAATTACTGCCTGTTGAATGTTAATTGTTCATTAAAAAGCCATTAAACAAGTCTTCTTCCGATTGGTCAAATGCATGACGGGTAGTCCTATATAAACCCTGTCCTTTCATTGTCTGAGAGACAGAGGCAGGGAACAGGTCGGCATGCTGCTGGTTTTACATGTATACTTGATGCTTGTGTTTGTCTTAATAAGAGCTGTATTTGATTCAGTTTACGTTCCTTGTGTTGCAACGTCCCGTTGATTGTTATATATTGTGCAGTCGCCGGCTGTTTTTCTTCACTTGCTAATAAAAAACTTCTCTTTGGCAAGAAACATCTCATCTGCATTGTTGCTTCCTCGCTGTTAAAATCTTTTCACTAAGTCTGTGCATGTGTGAATGTACTTGAATATAAAGGTGATAGAAAGGACAGGACACTGAAAGCAGACAGTCAGCCTAGTCTTTGTGCCACCAGAGACTGAAGCAGTTGCCTCAACTCCCCTTGGTCTGTATGTCTGGAATCCTGACCACCTTTCAGTATGTGCTGCTGTGAGTGGCCCTGGTCCACCCTACTAGATTGTGTTTAATAGATTTCCTGGACAGTGAAAATAGCCTCCGGGCTCCCGTAGCATATGGCTAGTCCCAAAAATGTAAACACCCTAACCTTTCAGTTGCCATGGATACCCCCTTAGCGAGTGTTTGTGCCGGCCAATTATATACAATTTAGGGGTTGCCACGGAGGCTGGAGTGTTCATGGAAACCCGCAGATAGGATGGGCTGACTGTCCTATCAGGGACAAACACACAAAGTGGCATTATTACAGTCTATTATTGTCAATTAAAGTTTTGTCATTTGTGCTTCTCATGCATGAAAGGTGCAAGACATCCTGAGGACCTCACCTGTCTGTTCACTGTCAACATGCTGGCAGTGTCTAGTCCTGTGCATGTATTCAATTAAGAGTGTCAAATGTGCACCATAGTGATGTGTCAAACACATCCTAACTAACAACAGGGCTAATAAAGAGGGGGGAGAGTGAGTGAATGTGCAGATGGAGAGAGAAAGACTGCAAGAGATGTAGGGAGAGGTAAAAGAAGAGAGAGTGGCTGAAAGAGATGGAGAGAGAGAGTGAGGTAAAATAACCAGGGATATATCTAGGTCCAGGCTTCATCTCCTCCTTGATAACGAGCTGTCAGATCAAAGAAATGCAGGACAAAGACAGGCTTCCTCTCTCTTTCCTCTCCTCTTTTTTCAAGCCTTCTGCACCCCGCTCAGCCCTCACCATCTCTCCGTCTCCTCCTCCTCACCAGCAGGTGACTATGGCCCTCACTGCCCTGGATTCCCAGAATCTATGGCTGTAGACAATAATATGGATTTCTCTCTACAATGTTATGTTATTACTCTCAACCCTTATGGTTTGTATAAATCAAAAATAATAGATGTGGTTCTGGAGATCATAGCTCAGCCCACAGTAAGACATTACAGGACTTCCTCCTCAGAAATAGCACGTTGAGTTCCACTCCCTTCCCTTCAATCCAACTGGATCTCAAACATTGATAAATACAGCATACAAGACAAGACAAAAAAAAGTCCTGGTTATAAAACATGGAAAAAGCCATGCTTCTTTATTTTTATTTCATTGCCTGTCATCAATTCCACCCATCATAAACACTGGTGACACACACACACACACACACACACACACACACACACACACACACACACACACACACACACACACACACACACACACACAAACACACACACACACACACACACACACACACACACACACACACACACACACACACACACACACACACACACACACACACACACACACACACACACACACACACTGCCTCCAGTGTAATCCTAACTTGCCACCTTGAAGGATGTAATTAAATAGGATCAGACATGAATGCACATCTTTTAGTCTAAAAAAAATCTCTTTAAGATGGAGGGGAACACACAACGTAGAGAAAGACCCCCCCTTCTCTTTCTCTCCCTCCCTCTGTCTCTCTGTCCTCTCTCGCTCTCTGGCAGTGACAGACAGTCAGGTAGACAGACAGTTCCAGCTCTATGCTCCAACATGGCAACTCAAAGCCGATGTGAGCTGGGCGGCTTGTTCCTCCTGATTAATGTCCTCCAGCACTTTACTGCTCACGACTTCAAATGGCCATCTGATGCCTGTAAAAAGGAAGATGCTGAGACGTGTTTAAATTACAGCTGCTAGATCACATTCAAACATGGCCTCCTCCGTCCATGACTGATCGGGAGATACTGTTTTCTGGGGGCCATTATTTTTAAATGATTGCAATGACATGAAAACAAATGCCGATAAAGAAGACAAGGAAAGGAAAGGGGAGGATAACCCTGTTTTTGTAGTACTGTAATATTGTATTCAAAAAGAAGTGGTGGTATTTTTTGTTCTGAACGTTTCTTTGAGAGTGGCTTCACAGGTCAATATTATGTCTGCTGTTGTGCCACACCACCCAGTAGCATGTGTTACACTGGGGTCACAAGATATGTGCCATCCCACTGAATCAATATTGTTTCCACGTCATTTAGACAAAGAAATTGAATGTGATGACATTGAATCAACGTGGAAAACTAATTGGATTTGCAAAAAGTAATTGAATCAAGGGAATTTCCAATTTTTTTCACGCAACTTTTAACCTAAATCCAATGACATGGTGACATTTTTTTGTTGATTTCACTTTGAATTTACGTTTGTTGACAACTCAACTAAATGTAAATCAAAACTTAGAAAAAAGGGTTCTTCGGTTGTTCCCATAGGAGAACCCATATAGGTTCCAGGTAGAACCATTTTTGGTTCCAAGTAGGACCCTTCTGTGTTCCATGTAGAATCCTCGATGGAAAGGATCCTACATGGAACCCAAAAGGGTTCTACCTGGAACCAAAAAGGGTTCCTCAAAAGATTCTCCTATGAGGACAGCCGAACAACATATTTTTCTAAGGGTGTATATGCTGAAATTACATCAGTGCCAAGAGGGATGTGTAGTGATTTTATTGATAGATAGAGCGAGAGAGAGAGAGAGAGAGAGCAAGAAGGAGAGAGAGAGAGCAAGAAGGAGAGAGAGAGAGCAAGAAGGAGAGAGAGAGAGAGCAAGGAGAGAATGAGAAAGGAGAGAGAGAGAGAGAGAGAGAGAGAGAGAGAGAGCAAGAAGGAGAGAGATAGCAAGGAGAGAGAATGAGAAAGAGAGAGAGAGAGAGAGAGAGAGAGAGCAAGAAGGAGAGAGATAGCAAGGAGAGAGAGAGAGAGAGGGACGGAGAAAGAGAGAGAGAGAGGGAGATGAGAGATATCATACTGTATTCCATGCTACAGGGCTATTAACTTTTATGTGCTAGGATTTATTTGCCAAATCTACTGTGAGAAATCAATGAAGCAGCTGTGACTTATGTATGTTTACTATGATATGTATCACAAACATTACATCTCAGACAATCATAACAGTCATAACAAGTATCACATTACTGATGTTTAGTCAGAGACGCTGAAAGGCTGGGGTGCAGGAGGGAGCAACAAAGCCGTCCCTACCCTGACCCCATGCCCGGCCCACCCAGTGTCCGGTACTCCGCTTCTCTCTTTCATGGTCTACCCAGGTGTGATGTGTCTCACCGTGGCCTGGTGACCCCTGACTGTACTGCCCTGCCCGCCCCCTCCAGACCTCATTAATTCATCAAACACTCCTGGATTTAGCCTGTCTGTCTACTCACTGCTCTGCTGCTGGAAGTCTCTGATACACTGGTCATACACACACACACACACACACACACACACGCACACACACAGACACCCTCCTCCTCCCACACTCCCGATAGTTCTGATCTGCCAGACACACTTTTAATGCCATTGTACCATTCCATCAGGCCCGGCTGGAAAGTGTCCTATACATATGTATCATTCCATCAGGCCCGGCTGGAAAGTGTCCTATACATATGTATCATTCCATCAGGCCCGGCTGGAAAGTGTCCTATACATATGTATCATTCCATCAGGCCCGGCTGGAAAGTGTCCTATACATATGTATCATTCCATCAGGCTCCACAGGGGACAGATTCCTTCTAGTGTCCGTGGGAATAAGGACATATGCCAGAACAGCCAAGAGGGCTGGAATGGGGCCGGGGGAGTGGGAAGAGGCCAGCGCCACTGAGAGGACCACACATGCACGCAAACAAACACACACACACAGGTGACACAGGAACTAAAACCCTCTCTTAACCTCAGACCCCAAGCGTAGAACCATCACCTCACCCCCACCTCCCTGGTCCTTCATCACCCACCCTGCCTCATCCCACTCTACAGCCCCAGGACAATAGATCCAGATCAGGCAGCTCCAGCAGGGGGTTGTGGGGTGTCTTGGGAGAAAAGGAGCAGTTCATTTATCACACTGATGCAACTCTAATGAAGGGATAATGCATTAACATATTCACCAGGGAAGAAGAGAGGGACAGGGCGACGGAGGAGGAGAGGGACAGGGGGATGGAGGAAGGATAGGGAAAGGGGACGCAGGAGGAGCGGGACAGGGAGACGGAGGAGAGGGACAGTGAGATGGAGGAGGAAAGGGACAGGGGGACAGAGGAGGAGAGGGACAGGGAGACGGAGGAGGAGAGGGACAGGGAGATGGAGGAGGAGAGGGACAGGGGGACAGAGGAGGAGAGGGACAGGGGGATGGAGGAGGGGAGGGACAGGGGGATGGAGGAGGATAGGGACAGGGGGACGCAGGAGGAGAGGGACAGGGGGATGGAAGAGGAGAGGGACAGGGGGACAGAGGAGGAGAGGGACAGTGGGACAGAGGAGGAGAGGGACAGGGGGACATAGGAGGAGAGGGACAGGGGGACAGAAGAGGTGAGGGACAGGGGGACGGAAGAGGAGAGGGACAGGGGGACAGAGGAGGAGAGGGACAGGGGGACAGAGGAGGAGAGGGACAATGGGACAGAGGAGGAGAGGGACAGGGGGACATAGGAGGAGAGGGACAGGGGGACAGAAGAGGAGAGGGACAGGGGGATGGAGGTGGATAGGGACAGGGGGACGCAGAAGGAGAGGGACAGGGAGACGCAGGAGGAGAGGGACAGGGGGATGGAAGAGGAGAGGGACAGGGGGACAGAGGAGGAGAGGGACAGTGGGACAGAGGAGGAGAGGGACAGGGGGACATAGGAGGAGAGGGACAGGGGACAGAAGAGGTGAGGGACAGGGGGACGGAAGAGGAGAGGGACAAGGGGACAGAGGAGGAGAGGGACAGTGGGACAGAGGAGGAGAGGGACAGGGGGACATAGGAGGAGAGGGACAGGGGGACAGAAGAGGAGAGGGACAGCGGGACAGAGGAGGAGAGGGACAGGGGGACATAGGAGGAGAGGGACAGGGGGACAGAAGAGGAGAGGGACAGGGGGATGGAGGAAGAGAGGGACAGGGGGACATAGGAGGAGAGGGACAGGGAGACGGAGGAGGAGAGGGACAGGGGGACTTGAGGGGGGTTTGAGAAAAATATATGTTCTCTCCGAATAGGTTGACCAGAGAGGAACTCCTGACACACACACACACTCAGCGTTGCAACACAGTTAGAGTACAAGTACAGACACATTTGACTATTTTGACTTTGCAGAACAGAGGGAGCGAGGCTCTTTAGTTCACAGCTCTCCAGACATCATCTAACAGTAACGACAGTTGAAGTCAGAAGTTTACATACACTTAGGTTGGAGTCATTAAAACTCGTTTTTCAACCACTCCACAAATTTCTTGTTAACAAACTTTAGTTTTGGTAAGTCGGTTAGGACATCTACTTTGTGCATGACACAAGGAATTTTTCCAACAATTGTTTACAGACAGATTATTTCACTTAAAATTCACTGTATCACAATTCCAGTGGGTCTCAAGTTTACATACACTTACTTGACTGGGCATTTAAACAGCTTGGAAAATTCCAGAAAATGATGTCATGGCTTTAGAAGCTTCTGATAGGCTAATTGACATCAATTGAGTCAATTGGAGGTGTACCTGTGGATGTATTTCAAGGCCTACCTTCAAACTCAGTGCCTCTTTGCTTGACATCATGGGAAAATCAAAAGAAATCAGCCAAGTCTGGTTCATCCTTGGGAGCAATTTCCAAATGCCTGAAGGTACCACCACATCTATACATACAATGGTACGCAAGTATAAACACCATGGGGCCACGCAGCCGTCATACTGCTCAGGAAGGAGACGCGTTCTGTCTCCTAAAGATAAATTACTTTGGTGCGAAAAGTGCAAATCAATACCAGAACAACAGCAAAGGACCTTGTGAACGTGCTGGAGGAAACAGGTCTTTTGTACCAACCTGTATCTATATCCACAGTAAAACAAGTCCTATATTTATTTATTTTACTAAGCAATGACGGCCTAGGAACGGTGGGTTAACTGCCTTGTTCAGGAGGAGAACGTCAGATTTTACCTTGTCAGCTCAGGGATTCGATCTTGCAACCTTCCGGTTGCTAGTCCAACACTCTAACCACTAGGCTACCTGCCGCCCCTATATCGACATACCCTGATAGGCCACTCAGCAAGGAAGAAGCCACTGCTCTAAAACCAGCATAAAAAAGCCAGACTACGGTTTGCAACTGCACATGGGGACAAAGATCGTACTTTTTGGAGAAATGTCCTCTGGTCTGATGAAACAAAAATAGATCTGTTTCGCCATAATGACCATCGTTATGTTTGGAGGAAAAAGGGGGAGGCTTGCAAGCCGAAGAACAACATCCCAACCGTGAAGCACGGGGGTGGCAGCATCATGTTGTTGGGGTGCTTTGCTGCAGGAGGGACTGGTGCACTTCACAAAATAGATGGCTTCGTGAGGAAGGAAAAGGATATGTCTATATTGAAGCAACATCTCAAGACATCAGTCAGGAAGTTAAAGCTTGGTCGCAAATGGGTCTTCCAAATGAACAATGACCCCAAGCATACTTCCAAAGTTGTGGCAAAATGGCTTAAGGACATCAAAGTCAAGATATTGGAGTGGCCATCATAAAGCCCTGACCTAAATCCTATAGAAAATGTGTGGGCAGAACTGAAAAAGCATGTTTGAGCAAGGAGGCCTACAAAAATGACTCAGTTACACCAGTTCTGTCAGGAGGAATGGGCCAAAATTCACCCAACTTATTGTGGGATGCTTGTGGAAGGCTACCCGAAACGTTTGACCCAAGTTAAACAATTTAAAGGCAATGCTACCAAATACTCATTGAGTGTATGTAAACTTCTGACCCACTGGGAATGTGATGAAAGAAATAAAAGCTGAAATAAATCATTCTCTCTACTATTCTGACATTTCACATTCTTAAAATAAACTAGTGATCCTAACTGACCTAAAACAGGGGATTTTTACTTGGATTAAATGTGAGGAATTGTGAAAAACTGAGATTAAATGTATTTGGCTAAGGTGGTATGTAAACTTCTGACTTCAACTGTATATTTAGTTTCCTGTCCTTTCCCTGAAAGCTGTTCACCTCAGTGGAATAGCATGTGGTGCTGACAATGAGAGAAACACCACCAACCTGTCCTGTAAATGACTGTCATTCTGGCTCTCGAAACACTGCAGATGCAGGGGGGGGAGGGGGGGCTCCACACCTCTTCACAGCACAGCCAGAGAAAACGACCAATTCACACATCGGCTTGGATTGTTTCTCCTTACAGCTTTCTCTCAAAGTCGTTGATTTCACAGCGACGCCTCTCTGAGGCTACATTTAATAGTCACCATAATCATACACCAACCGTGTCCATAGCACCACCATCTATATATCTATCTATCTAAAATGTTTCTCCTATATTCATTTAGCAGAAAAAATGTAATGTCATTTTTATATATTTCTGCCGAGACACGCTTTTAAATGGACAGTCGTTGGCTCAATGACTAGAAATCTATGGGGACAGTTAGCATGTCCTTGCGCTTACGCCTTGCCACCACTGCTGTAAAAATGCTAGAGGAAACATTGATCTATCCTTCCATCATACAGAGAAAACATAACTTATAATGCAAGGACGGTTTCCCATGACCCTCTCCGCAGGCCTACTCCAGGCAGGTATGTGATGTCATAACAGTAAGAATCAATGGCGGTACTGATCCTAGATGGGCTCCAACCTGACATGCTGTATTAGAAACTCATCTATGGTGG